>NW_009224053.1:0-226 GCF_000690835.1 Fulmarus glacialis | reverse complement strand
GGCCAGGGCGCTCTGGGGGAACTTAGTCAGCAGGTGCCGGGCGTAGGGCTGGTGGTCGTGCACCAGCGCGTAGAGCAGGGCCTCCGAGGGCGAGTACACGCTCACCTTGCCCCCGTCCTCCCAGTGGAAGACCTCCATGGTCCGCATGTCCTCCAGGAACCAGACAGGCAGCAGGTCCCTCACTGCCTGGTAGAAGGCGAAGGAGGATTTCTTGCACTGCTTCTGG
>NW_009224052.1:0-497 GCF_000690835.1 Fulmarus glacialis | reverse complement strand
CCCTGAGCTGGAAGACAGGGGTGGCAAACAGGATGAATCTCCCATAGTCCAAGGGGAAATGGTTAGTGACCTGCTACACCACTTAGACACACATAAGTTTATGGGGCCGAATGCAATCCACCCAAGGGTACTGAGGGAGCTGGCAGAAGTGCTCATCAAACCACTTTCAATCCTTTATCAGCAGTCCTGGCTAAACAGGGAGGTCCCTGTTGACTGGAAGTTAGCAAATGTGACGCCCATCTATCAGAAAGGCTGGAAGAAGGATCTGGGGGACTACAGAGCTGTCAGTCTGACCTCGGTGCTGAGGAAGGTTGTGGAGTGGATCATATTGAGTGCCATCACACCGCACGTATAGGACCATGAGGTAATCAGGCCCAGCCAGCATGGGTTTGTGAAAGGCAGGTCTTGCTTGACTAACCTGATCTCCTTCTATGACCAGGTGACCTGCTTAGTGGATGAGGGAAATGACGTGGATGTTGTCTACCTAGACTTTAGTA
>NW_009224051.1:1492-1695 GCF_000690835.1 Fulmarus glacialis | reverse complement strand
GGCGCCCTGCGCATCCCACGGCCCCGCGCTGATGTCCCCCCGCCCCACGTCCTCTCGCCTGCAGGGATCCTCAAGGATTACTTGCGGGAGCTGCCCACCCCGCTCATCACCCCCACGCTCTATCACGTCGTGCTGGAGGCCATGGCCAAGCGATCCCCTCGGACCCCCCCAGGAGAGCGGGACGCTGTCACCCTGCTCGACTG
>NW_009224051.1:1025-1280 GCF_000690835.1 Fulmarus glacialis | reverse complement strand
GGGTCTTCACATCGCCGCCCCAATATCTAAGCATTTATTTCCACCTCCGCATTCGCTGTGTGACTCAGGCCCGGTGACATCAGGGACTATCCGCAGCCAAATCCCCTGGGACGATTCCCCTCGGCTCTGTTTTTGACCGGGGGAGGTGGGACAACGGGGTGGCATCAGAGGATGTCCCCGCTGAGGCCACCTCGTCCCCCCAGGCCACGCTGACGCGACTCCTGGACCCCCTTAGCCTGGTGGCCTCCTTCCACG
>NW_009224051.1:702-905 GCF_000690835.1 Fulmarus glacialis | reverse complement strand
ACACCCACTGCGAGGACATCGCCAGCGCCGTTGACTTCAAGAGGCACATCGAGGTGCTGCACTACCTGCTGCAGGCCTGGCCGGGTGAGCGGAGTTGGGGGGGGGACAACTGCACCCACACACTTTGTGGGGGGCTCTTTGCAAGGCCACCACCTGGGCCACCATCGGTGGCAGCTGATCTGGGGGTCTCTGACCCCCCCCCC
>NW_009224051.1:0-220 GCF_000690835.1 Fulmarus glacialis | reverse complement strand
TGACACCCCCCGGCCATGTGCCACCATCCCCAGCAGCAGCTCCAGGGGTCCGTGACCCCCATGTGGCTGCTCTTGGGGGGGCCCCAGACCCCAAAAGGGGTCTGTGACCTCCCACCATGTGCCACTGTCCCCAGCAGCTGCTCCAGGGGTCCATAAACCCCATATGGCTGCTCTTGGGGGGGCCCCCGGGCCCTGGAAGGGGTCTGTGACCCCCCCACCA
>NW_009224050.1:1053-1262 GCF_000690835.1 Fulmarus glacialis | reverse complement strand
CCCTCCGAGCCTGCTGCCTCTCCTTCCTCCCTGGCCTCCCCTGGGCTCCTGGAAAGGGGCAGAGAGGAATTCCAGCCATTTGCAAGAAATTCGCCTTTTAGAAAAACACTTTCTCCGCATGACTCAAGAGCAAATTAGCAGAGCCGGGTCGCAGAGCAGGGAGGGAAGGCAGCTGGAGAGCGGCGGAGGGCCGCCCATCCCGAAACGCA
>NW_009224050.1:665-912 GCF_000690835.1 Fulmarus glacialis | reverse complement strand
CCATGGACATCTCCGTCCCTCACCATCTCCTTTTGGTCCCTTTAGCCTGGAAGGGTTTTGGCATCAATCCCGGCCGGTCTCCTGGGTTTGGGTGCGAGCGGGTGGATTTTCAGGATTAGCAGGAGGCGGGATGAGCCAATGCTGAACAAAGCAGGTTTTGAGCCCTGATCTCGATGCAAAGCTGAACCAGGCCAAGAGCGAGGAGGTTGCCGACATGGCAGCCCGCGTCCCGCAGACCCTGGCCAGC
>NW_009224050.1:0-585 GCF_000690835.1 Fulmarus glacialis | reverse complement strand
AGCTTCGGTCAAAAGAGGACAGGGCTGAGCAGAGCTCTGTTTTTTTTTCTTCCCATGAATGCAAACCAGAGCCAAGCACCTTATAAACCTGCCGCCTGCGTTCCCCGTGGCTGCTCGAGCAGCGATGGGAGATCTGGCCTGCATGCAAGGCCGTGTCTCCCCATCTTCACCCTGCTGCTCCCCACAGCAGCCCTGCATTTGTAGCTCCATCCATCCCATGCCTTTTTGAGCTCCAGCTGGACCATCGCACCCCTCTGCCCCGTCCCTGCAGCCCAAGTAACAGCAGATGGGAGAGCAGCTCCAGGCCAGGGCTGCCTGCGGGCTGGCGAGGCTCATCCCACACTGGTGGGGCAGGCGGTGGCTAACCTCTGTTTTTAGGCTTTACTGGATCAGCTCGAAGCGCTGAGCCTCCCCGGAGCTGACCCAGCAGCTGGCCGGCTTTTGGAAATGAGGAGCAACAGAGCAATAGAAACACCAAGCTGCAGCAGAAGGATGGAGGGAGAAGAAAGGCTGCGGTAACCCATCTCACAGCAAGATGCAGGGCTGGGAGCAAAGAGGAGCACGGAGGAGCGCACGGCGCTGGCA
>NW_009224049.1:39549-39759 GCF_000690835.1 Fulmarus glacialis | reverse complement strand
AAGCTGGTGAAGGGCCTGGAGCACAAATCATATGAGGAGTGGGTGAGGGAACTGGGACTGTTTAGCCTGGAGAAGAGGAGGCTGAGGGGAGACCTCATCATGCTCTACAACTACCTGAAAGGAGGTTGTAGCGAGGTGGGGGTTGGTCTGTTCTCCCAAGTACCTAGCGATAGGACGAGAGGAAATGGCCTCAAGTTGCGCCAAGGGAGG
>NW_009224049.1:0-39486 GCF_000690835.1 Fulmarus glacialis | reverse complement strand
CCCTGGAAGTATTTAAAAGACGTGTAGATGAGGCGCTTAGGGACATGGTTTAGTGGGCATGGTGGTGTTGGGTTGACGGTTGGACTTGATGATCTTAGAGGTCTTTTCCAACCTTAATGATTCTATGATTCTATTCTATGATTCTATGATTAAGAAATCAAAACACACATGGACAGTATTGATGTGAAAGGAACAAGAATTAGAGACTTGGATAGTTCCATCTCTTGATGATGAAGATGAAGGTGTTGAAGGTATTTGTTTAGACTGGCAAAAAAGAGATTTATATATTTATTTTACTTCAATTTCATTAGGCTAAACAAGACAAGCTCTTTTAGCGTTTTCTCATAAAACAGGCTGTTAAGCCCCCTGCTCGTTTTAGCAGGCATTTTTTGAGCCTGCTTCAGGCTTAGATTCATGTTTTTTGGAAATGGGCTATCAGAATTGCACATGGTATTCCAGGGGCGGCATCAAAGCCTTCTACAGTGGCACCAAAAGAGATCCTACTGCTGGCCGTGAATCCCTCCTTCATCAGGGGATCATCTTTGTTCCTACTGCTGCCATATTGCGAAAGGAGTACACACATCTCCAGTGTCATTAAGACTGTATCTTCTCCTGCACATGCGATTATGAGCCTGAGCTGTGGTATTTGGAAGTTGAGTCCCCTAACCCTGTTTTTATGTCCAAACTAGGATGCTAACAGGAGGGTTAGCAGGTTTGTTGTCCAGTGTGTAGCTGTCACCTTCTGATAACAACAGTGATTTTCACTTCCATGTGCTCCTTCCCATTAGCCGGTGTGCTTTTCCCCAACTTCTGCTCTGTCCTCTTTCCCAAAAACTTAAGACAGGTATCGTTTTGCCGTGGAGTGTAGTAAGATACTGATCTTCTATAACAATGCTCTCCTCATGGCTCAGTTTGACCACTTCATCTTTCTGCATTTTCTGGGTAACTAAAGCACTCATTACTACACGTGGAGCTCACAGAAGGGAGCTCTAACTCACTTGCACATTTTGACCTTCAAAACAATGTTTTTGCTGATCAGCCCTCTTTCCTCACGCTGCCCTCCTCCTCTCGCACGCTTCACACTTACTCTTTATTTCCTTTCTGGGTTCACGTGGTTATATTTGAAGTCTTTCTTGCCTATCTTTCACCTTTTGTTTACGAACCAGTTCCAGGCAGAAGTTCTTTAAGAGAAAAGGGGTGGAAATCTGCCTTCTCTTCATTTAATGCATAAGCTCCTATACAGATGGCCTTCCGTTCTCAATTTCTCAAGGTTTTCCCCTTTTGAGACACAATTATGTAAGATTTATAAAAAACCCCAAAACTGAAGTAGAACACAGACCTCACAGACTTTCTGTTCATCTCCACAGTTCACAAGTCAACTTCTGATCATTCTACCCAAAGTCATTTTTGGCCCCCAAATCTACCAGAAGATGTTTTACTGTCTACCAGAACTACACTGAAAATAGCACAACTTATTATTTTTTCAGAGACTGTATGCTGAAAAATTATCTGCCATCCACCAGTCAGGTATGCCTGGGTTTTACCATTTAAACATTTTTTCCCCCTCATGCCCAAAACCATGAACCCAAATCAGCTGGTTTTGTTCACAGTTTCATCATAAACATACAAAGTTATTTCACATTAACCTTTAGGTTTTATTTCTACTATTCCTGATGAGTGCATGGCTTGTAATATTTCTACTGCATCTTTGCTTGCCACTTCACCATATTTCTGGTAAAGCTGTAAAGTTCTATTTGCATACCAGTAACAATTGTTTTAGTTCTTCTGTTTTGCTGCCGAGTCTCTTGTACATTAGTCAGCAAAGCATTTCAGTTACTCCTCACTGACCTTATCCAATTTTCTAGTCGGGTTATGTTGTCCAACTACTGCTCCAATCCACATTAAATTGTACTTCCCTCCGTTCCACGCTCTAACCCCCAGTTGTGTCTTTATCCTCTACTAAATAAAGCCATCTTATATGCTACGGAGACATAAATAAGCTTATCTAACCACATTTTGCATTTAAAAGTGAACTGATTTACTGGATGCATGTGGTTGAACTCAGTAGCTAGAGATAATATTGATCGTTTCTCATCACCAAGCCCTTCCGCACTTTATGCATAGTACTTCTCATCAACTCATACCTCATTTTTATTCATACACTGAAAGAGAAAACAAACTATTCTACTTTTTTCAAACCTAAGCATTGAACTGAAGTCAAATGACTACAATAAAGTAATAATAATTTAAAAAATCTCTGACTCTATAGTAGACCCCTATCTAAAGCTTCTTTAGCTTACTCTAGCTCCAAATGCTCAGCTAGTAACGTGGCCCGTTCTGTCTGTTCCCCTTAAACTTTCAGCCATTCACATTTTTAAAATCTTCTTTATTTAGTTTGAATGATTTTAAACTAAACTGAGGAATTTGTTAACAAAGTGTCACAATTTTCATTTAATTAGGTTTACTTTTAAAAAAGAAATGTATGAATTCACTGAAATACAAATCCTGTGTTTGTATTCTTCAAATTAGGTTTTGGCTTTTTGTTTTTGAATTTGTGCCTGTAATACAAAAGGTAGCTGCTAAATACTTACTAACTGCTGAAAGGTACACAAAGGACACTACATGTTTCTAAAATGGGTACTTACAGAAGTGCCTGACAAGCAGACTTCAAAAACTATATTATCTGCCAACACAGCAGCTGGAAGGGGCCTTCTGTCTCATTGTACTTGTTGTCTGCAATCCTAGGTAACTACATCCTAAACACCCTTCCACTGAATCATCAAAGACCAAGATGGGCTTCCTGCACTCAGGCACATAATTTGGGGTTGAAATGACTGTGATTGCATAGCCTCATCAATAATACTACTTTCAAGGACAGGCAGCCATTTAAAAAGCATGTCTGTGTACTGTTCCATGACCGCACAACTCATTATTACATGCATATATTTAATTAATGAATTTTTGAAGATGCAATTTCAAAGCCTGGCTCTCCTGTCATGTCTTAATTCAGATTTCTGGGTCCAACTGTAATGTTCTTACTTTGCCCGTGACTTAGACAAAATTCCCAGCAAGAAAGGCTTAGGCACAGTCATTTTAAACTAGTGAATCATTTGGAAGTAGGGAGGAAAAAAGAGATAAGAAAGTGGTATGGCTTGCTGTGGGAAGAAATAAATGATCTATTGACAGATAACAGGATAGGAAGGCATTGTCCCTTATATTACCTTCTGTGCAACTTCTTTGAAAGTGAATTTAACTAAAGGAGAGACAGCGTAAACACCAGTAAGATGATTTAGGGACAGTTCATATTTACAAAATTTTATGATATTTATCAAACCATATCAGATTTACCCTAACCCTTCAAAGCATCTTGAGTTTGCCACAAAAAGTACATCACGTAAGTGATAAATAGTGCTCTCTAAGGAGCCTTAAACTTTTTATACTACTTCCTTCCCAAATCTAACCACTCATTGTACATTGGCCTCTCTCTCCTGCTCTACCACTCTCCTTCTGCCGCAGGGAATTCTGAGCTATTCCACAGCATCTATAAACTGTCAACCCATACCTACGTTTTTCACACTATATAGAACCAAGTTCAAGAAGAAATGTCAAATGCAATTATTCTCTTTCCCATATCACTTCACTTCTCTACCTATGCATCTACTTGCACTTCAGGTCTGCAAGGCATTTAGGGATAGCATTTACACAAAAAACATTACACAGAGCTGTCCTGCATTCTGTACAGGAGGGCACAATCACAGGAGAATCACCAACTTTCACTCTAAACACCCTGTAATCTCCGTTTCCTCTGATAAGATGCCCCTGTTCAATATGCTGAAAGCCTCACCATTGTCATCACCTTAAATAAGCTGAAAAGTTTGCAAATTCATCGGTTACTTTCCTTTATTAACTCTAAGAGATGAACTGAGCTATTATCATGGATTTTGGGCCTCTCTCTGCAGATGGTTGCCTTGGTCAGGACCCATCCTGAACACCCTGTCGCAATCAGCAGAACTGCCATTGACTTGGATGGGGACAGCACTTCCCACCAGGACACCGTCCGGCCGTGCCTCCTGCAGACCTGTCGCACAGCATTACGCTTTCTTTGGAAGCCTTGGAAGCTTTGGTGCTGAGGTCTACAATCAAAGCTTTATTCACAGATTCCAGTCAATTGGAACAAACCAGTTATTTCTGATGAAAAAGTGTTCAAAAAAGACTTTCCAGTGAAGCCAGAAGCTTGTTTTATGTTTAAGGCACAGCTTTGATTCGTACTTATTTGAGGCACTGAACCTCTGAAGGTTTCCAAAGCCACGCACAGGAACACCTCTCAGAGTTAGTAAGATGCTCTTCTACAGAAGGGAGGTGAAGGAGAAAAATTGAGTCTTGCCACAGCCAGCTAGTTGCGTTCCTGAGGGCACATCCATTCAAACCACATGAAAATCCATAGAAATGGTAAAATTGAAAGGAAGGGCTGTCTCCCTTGGCTGGACTATTTCTAACTCTTCCCAGACCATGGGAACAGCTCTGTGGCAGCTGCTCGCTACCCGTCAGCCCAGGGCTGCAAGCCACAACCAGGGCAGTACGCTGAGGGCGGCACAAGGACTGAAGCATGTAGAGCAGTCTAAACTCAGTAATTAAAGGCAGGATACGTGCTTGAATCTATACCTGCTTGGGATCAGGAGGCGTTGGCTTGTCCAAACGTTCAACAAATTACAAAAAACGTTTGAAAACTTCTCACCCTCCCCTCTCCAAGAACAAGCCAGACATATTTTATCTACAACTGCTGGAGCATACGTGAGTTGATTCTGTTGTTGTTGGCAAAAAAACCCCTCACAACACCCTGCCAAACACACTCAGACCAAACTACAGTTGCTCAAGGTCCAGTGGGAGCAGAGCTCTTTTTGGAACAGTAATGGAGCTTTTAACATGGAAAAACACTTCAAGGAGTTTCAGACCCCCTCCACTCTCCCTCCTGTTTTATCCCATTAGTGGGAGAATAAAATGGGAGTTGAACTGTGATATTCCCAGTTTCCACCCAGCACATCTCCCACTTCCAGTCTGGAATGAGCTCAAGATATTGAGCACATAACCTTACCGAAGAAGAGAGTTTTTTGAATCACTCTAGAGACCTTCCCACACATTTAGCTGTGTTAGCAACTGTTGATGCCAGATCAGAAATGCACCTCTGCAGGTACATTAGATATTGATGAGTACATTTATTTGCTCCAAAAACCTGTGATAAATACAGGATACAGCGCATGTTCTGATGCCTGAAGAGAAGTCTCCGCTACTGTCCCTGTTAAAATTTCCATCAGGAAATGTATCTTAAAGTCCCAAGAAAGACCCGTGTTTGATTTGAAGACAGAACGGATACAGTCCTCCTCCCCCCCACCATGAGCACTATTATCCCATCAAATTGTCTAGGCAAAGGCTGACGTTTTACCTCTCAGAAGTATTTTTGAGGCAGGATCCAAATAAGTTGTCAGTGGATGCAGAGAAAGGGGATAGGACCACAAAGACCATTACAAGGTATTATTCCTTCCCTCTGTCCACAGCAAATTGCTTAGTACAAACCCAGTGCTAGAAGTACAGGTGTCCCAGCCAGGACAGTAATATCCAATGCAATTATTGGTCTGTTGCCTCTATAGAGCACGTCTCAAATTTTTACTTCTTCTTAGAAATACCATTTCAAAAGTAATTAAAATATAAAGTATCTAAGCCACTAAAGTATAATGGCTATACTTCACTATATGCTGAAACTGTAGATGGTGAACAAAACAAACGGAAGGCTTTACAAACAGTACCTGCATATGTCAAAAGATTCTGGCTTTTAAATGCCAGAAAAAAATGGAGCTGGGTCACAACAAGCAATTATATCCCACGTTTAATCCCTACTCTGTTCTCTAAGGGTGTCCTCCCGCTGCTGAGCTTAAAAAGAGGAAGGTCTTTTCAGCTCTCAAAAGGCGGCTCCTCTTGAAGGCTACATTTTTATCAATTAAATGAAAATCTGGTAATGTTAACTAGCAATGGTAAATTGCCAATTCCTTACTTGAAAGGTTATCATCAATTAAGTGCAAAGTAAATACTTACTAAATTATTTGTTTCAATTGGATTAACAGTTGCTTAGACACATCATATACTACACAGTAGCTGCTGCAGAATTTGAACAAAATTTGTAAATTTACCTGTAAATTTACTGTAAATGCATTCCAACTTCCAGTACAGTTATTTATGCTTTAAGCTCCTTGTATGATTTTCTATTCTTCACCTGATGAAACTCCCATCAAAGCTTGGTCAAGGATGGAATAAACATAGGTCCTCCTATTTTAACTTCAAACAAAAACATTTGAAAACAGTAAAAAAAACTTCCGACAACCCTGCATTCATTCCTAAAAAAGGAAAATCTTACTTTTAGATTAGAAAAATATGGGTTCCATTCATGGGTGCTTATCTTATCACACTCACTTCTTCATGGCTCCAAAAAATGACAGCAGAACTAATTTGCTGATGTGTCAGGGAATTTTTTCTATTTCTGTCCAGTTCTCTTTCCTGCCCCCTGATGATGTTACCTTTATTTTTCTCTCTTAAAAAGCTTACCTTTTTCTAACCTTTTAAAGAGTATCTGCCTTTTTCCCAGTTTCCATTCCTCATTTTCCTCTCCCCTGACATTTCATTTTTCTCTCTTAACTAAATTTCATCACATAGGGCACTGTTTCCACTTCTAATTATACCTCCAAATCTATTTGACTTAAGGAACTTTTATTATTTTTTAATCAAAGACCATCACAGCTTCTTCAAATGAAGGAATTCAACAGCACACCAGAACACAAACTAACTCACACTGGTGCTGAGACTCACCAGATTTCAGCTGAGCTTCCTGCACAGTCAGCTTATCAAACCTTCATCCAACTCCTCTTTGCTGGGCTCTACTGAGCACACTCAAGGAAAACAGCAGAATTGAAAGAGAAAAACAGAGCTTCAAATGCTTACTGATGACAGTGAAAACAGCAAGAGCCCAAAACAATATTACAGTCAAGAAATATAGGACAAAAAAATAAAAGGAGAAGGTACCAAATTGCAATTTGCAGAGCTTTCCCCACCTGGCTGTAGTTAAAGATGCCAGAACTTGCATTCTTTCATTCTCCTCCACCCCCCAGTAACGGTATTTCTCTGCCACTAATGGTCTTCTTTCAAAAATTATATCTTAAGTTAAATTTCCTCCTGGTATATATAAAGGCAACTTTTATCATCTTGCACTATTTCTGAGTGCAGCTATAAAAACAAATCTTGTATTTTGCATGGTTTTGACCAAATAAAAATTCGGTACGGAAAAGTAACTGTCTGTGCTCCAGAAGCTGCACTTGAATTTTCCTGTTGGACTCCACCTCTGTCCCGGTTCATATCAAAACTCCAAATAACCTTACACTTCCACGGTTAAGTTAATAAATAAAGGCAAATTCAAATTTGGCAGTTTTAGCTCATCCTTTGTTCCACTGACAAGCTACAAAAGCATTTAACTTTTCTACCTGAACAACACACATCATTTCCTCTTTCTTTTCCGTTTGAAGGGTTGTAGAGCACTCATCTATCTGCATGAACGCAAACAGACCAAATCTGGATTATCATCCTTGATGTTCTGTAATTGTATTGCTGTAAGTGAAGTGTAAGCACCATGAGGGCAACGTTATGTTAAGTAAAGATGTGGTAGCGCTGGATCACGTATCCCAATTTATCATGCCTTTTTAAGTTCACAGTTGTGTCAAAGATGAAGAAGCAAAGTTTACGGTGGCCTGGTGAATCTGCCTCCGGAGTTTGGAGGTTAGGGAGAATGACCCTGAGTAGTCCACACACTCCTTTTAAAGCAAGGGAACACACTCGCCAAAATGCTCACTACAGGTCCCTGAAAGCATGTCAGAAGCATTCCTCCTCCTCCTCCTCCTCCTCTCCAGCCCACCAGCAAGCTTTCCTACTTTGAAATGAGCAACAGACTGCATCTTCTCACTCTGCTTCTGAAATGGGAGCTGCCTCTTCTTCTTTGACAAGATGCACAATAGAATCATTCGCAGAGGCTGCCAAGATTCTCCTTAAAATACTTAAGAATTGTAGCATCAGGATTTTGGGGATCTTTTTCTTGGTTAATGATCAGGTTCGTGTTCCTGTTGTTGGCCAGAGCTGTGTTTTGGCTAGCTAATGGGCTCCCCCACAACAGAATCAAGCTTACAAATCCCACAGAGCATTTGGGCTGAACTTGGAGTTTGCAGCAACATTTGATGAGCCGTGAGATTGTGGGTTCTGCAGCTTCATTATAAACTGTTCTAATTAGCAGTCCATAGGCATGGGCACTGAGCCTTGTGCTCCAGGAACGATTTTCTCTTAAATTCTCTAAAAAGAAAAGACGGATGTATAAATCCTGCTTACATCTAAAAAGACCTATCATCTGAGTCTTCAACCACTAGTACCATATTAAAGCTGTCTCTTTTGTGTGAAGAGGCTTAATCACAAAATAACTCTGTTCAATTTCCTTCTCCAGATTAAGCTGTCATTGTTTAAAACACCTTTTTTGTTCCTTGCACTGGAAATGAAGTTAATTCAATACATTTCTATTTCTTAAACTTTTCTGTTATTTTCTCCATCACAGGCTGACAGAACAGAGTAATGACTTCTTTCAGAGATTAACACCAGATTAAATTTTTTAAAACTCTTGGAAGTAACTCAAACGTCTATTGCAATATAGATTCTATCCTTTCCCCTCCTCAGGCCATAACCAATGAAAGGGAGAAATAAATCTCATACTGCAACATAATATTAAACTGAAATTGGATGCAAGACCTAAAATACCACCAGCATAATTTTTGTTATATGGTGCACTGTTTTCTTGCATATTCTACTGTCAGGCAGTTGAGCTTCACTAAGGCATTTGTGAGAAGAAAGAAAACAACTCGTAACCTGCAAACTGTCATTTCAAACCTAAGCAAAAGAAAGACAAACCACCTCTAATAAAAGTTTGATCTCTTAATTTCTATATACTGTCTCCCAAAGCTACATAACAAGCAGAAAATACTGCAAAGGAAAATAGAGTAGCACTTTTTTTAAGGAATGAGAACTTGGTCAAATTGCATTCTCTATTGTACTAGATAAATTAGGGCCTGACTCCGGTCCTAATAAACGTACACAGGGACTCTCAATGACCTCAAAACTCACTGAATCTCAGAGATACTACATGGATATTACAACACAAGTAGGACTTAGCTGTTTCTTCAGGTTTGAAAGGAGTGATGTGCAACTCCAGGAGAGAACACAAAGAACACGCATTACTTAAAAAGATGCAGGGCTGTATAACTGAATTTGGTTTGGTTTTTTTTTTTCCCCACAAATCTCATCTGCATTTAAACAGATACATTGTTTTCTGGAAACTGCTACCTTGGTGAAAGCATAAAGAGTGATATTAAGAACTGGACAGAGATTTATCTTGGTTTTGTTTTTCACCGGCATATAAGAACAGCACTGCACAGGCCGAGAGTCCTGAAATCCTTCGCTTTACAGAAGACTCTTTTCAACAGGACTTCCCAGCCATTACACATATATTAACTGGGAGAACACAAAACATCTGTACAGGCTGTACATAATTTTAGGCCATAAGTTTGACGGCATATGCAATATTCCATTGGTTTAGCTGTGCACACACACACCCCCCCCCCATGTACCTGCAGAAATGCTAGGCACAATCATACTACAATCAGAATGGGAGTGAAAAGGTGGTTGAAGTACATTCATCCACTCTTTATCACAACAGAGAAATTCAGGAGAATCAAACGTGACTATCAAAAGTCAAGCTCAAAACCAAAATAAAATCCAAAAGACAGATATTCTCCCCAGTAAACACTTAAACTGGGGAACATATTGCCACAGGTTTTTTGTGAATACTTCCACAGTCTCATCTACATAGTTTGAAGAAAAGTGTGTAGACTAATTTTGGGAAAAAATAAATCAATCTATGAAATGATTAAATACAAAGATACCACCACTGACTTAGGAAATCTTTAAGCCTTATATTACTGGGAGATGAAAAAGTGCATCAAAGAAGCATCGTTGTGTATGCATATGCTTTCAAAGGTATTCTGTACCGGCCCAGCTGAGACCAGAAACCAGCTGAATGAACCTCTGGTCCGACCTAGTGTGACTGTCTGTCATGTTCACCTTTACAAAAGTGCCACCGAGCACAGTATCTCTTACAAATTTATGACATTTCTGGAACATTATGATATTACTTTTGTTTGGCATGAATAAGAAATCCATATAACCCAAATCACCCATGCAACTCACTTGGAAACACGATCTTGACAAGACCTCTGACACGCTATTCAAGAATGGAGCCATTTTATGAAAGCTCCCCTTGAACAATTACGACTAAGACATACAGAAAGCTTCTAGTCCAAAATCCTAACTGGCATACACAGTCATATTCAGTTTGAACTATTAATAATAGGACCATCCCACCCCCGTAAATCATTTTGACTTGATGAACCTCTGTCTATATTAAGACACTGAGGCTCTTTCAATGAATGTACATCAGTAGAAAAAAATTACAACTTATAACTTGGTTTTAAGTCCAGGCAGCCCTGGGCACCCTCAACACGTCAGAAGCTGAACTGAGGTAGGCACAACACTTTTTACACTTGTCAGAGATGTCTTCAGCAGAACACATTAAACAAGGGATTGCTTGAAAGCCTAATTGGTGATTAGGCAGGAGTAGCCTGTTCAACAGCAAGAATGAACTGTTTCAGACCCACCCGCACAACTTTTACAGCTCCTTCTGAAACCTTAAAGCCTCTCACAAAGGAATGAGGCCCTAAAATGAACTATGTTTTCTTAGAACAAGAATGCTTTAAATGAGTCAAACTTCTTAATATTTAAAGTCCCGTCCTGTATTAAAAATTAGTTTTAGGAAAAAGCACTAACATTTAGGGATAAAAGGTAAATTAAAATAGTCACAGAAAAAGTAAATTTTTTAACGTATTTAAATTATAATAACATAACCGAGGGAAATCAATTAACACTGTGATTTCCCAAAATTATTAAAAATTTTGGCCTCAGAAGGCAAGCAGGGAATATGACACTAAAACATGCGGTTTAGCAAGAAAGTTTAAAAGTTAGAGAGATGTACAAGCACTACTTCACTGCTACAAATACATTTTGTAAATCTAATTATAGGTGCATCATCATAGAACAAAAAGACAATACCCACACCATACCTATTAAGCATTTCTACAGCCCTAATAACCATTAAACCCTGGAAATGTAATAGCAAAAGGAAGGGAAAAGTGCTACAGCTGCAGAACTGCCTGCAAAAATAAGCAGCTCTGTGGGGCTTAAAAAGAAAAGAGAATAGGAAAAACAGTGGACTTGTAAATAAGTTCACAGCATTTAATTACAGATCTAAAGCAGAGCCTACTATATCTACAGAAGCCTTTTAAAGCATATGAAGTTTGCTTAGTGGAAAAGCCAAACCAGATTTTTAATAAATAGCATAATCTGGATTTCAAAGGGCACTGGATTCAACCTTCTGCTTCTAGGTGTTAAGTACAGATTTGGTATAATTTTAGATGATGTCTTTGGTCTCAAAACTTCAGAAACTGAGCCTTGTTTGAGGCATAACAACACAAATGGCTGCTTTAACTTCAAAGAAATGTTTAAAAGGTTTCAATAACAGAAACATTCAGCTAAAGCAAAAAATAGATGAAACCGCAATGACAGAAGTACCACCACAAGTCCTCCCTGCTTTGTGCAGTGTCATTTCCAATGCACTTCAGACTACATGGAGAAAGATTGCCTGTGCATCTGTTATGGGATCATATGAACATGCATATTTATCATGAAAGTACAAAAACTCTTCTCAATATCTGTTTTAACAATGACAGAAAATATACAGAATAAAGAATATTGAATTGTTATTCTTTATCATTCATTTATAGTGCAATATGATTTTAAAAGGAAAATTTAAACATGATATTCCATTTCCAGCTGTGGTGCAGTTTTATCCAGTTTTAACATTAATTAACTCTTTAAGAAATGGGGAAATCATCAGTAATTTTTTAATGTGAAGAATAAAGGACTACAAGTACCTACTTGACAAGCCAATGAGGCAAAACCAAGACCACAGAAAACAAAAAGTAAAGCTGAATAACCTATGACGCATGCTTACTTATTCTCTCCCAAAAGCATAACATGCCTAACCCATCACTTACGCATCCCACTCATAAGTTTATTGCATGATTACTTTCCAACACAACTGAAAAAACAGCACTTTTGCCTTTAGATCTCTGCACTAACTATGGCATGCCACACCTAACAGAGATAAAATGGATTTATTGGCTTCACATTTATGAACTTTATTTAAACGAGGTTCCCCAACACAGGGGCGATAATCCTCCTTAAGGGAAAATGGAAATACTTGTCATGTAATCCTTGCTCAACTAAAAACATCAGAAGAATTGGCTTAAAGATATCCCTTCCATTAAAACCCTTCAGCTTCAGGAATCTGTATGCCATGTTTCCTGTAATGGCACATATCTGCTCTTGCTTTCATCATTTAAATGAAGTAGAAAACCTTCCGAGTCTAGTAGCAGCATCCTGGCATGAAGCTGGTGTGATGGAGGAGTCAGGCCTGTCATTGTTTCGTGATGATGATACAACTGCTTATAGACAACGCTTTACAGAACCATAATTAGTTTCACACACGGAATTTAATACTTCCCCTTCTTACTCAGCACTACACTAGGCCATCTTTGACACAAACACTTGTAAATGAGTATGTTTTATAACTCAATAATTAACATCCATGAGCTTTACTATGAAAAAGTAACGCCTCTTAAGGAGTGGCATGCTATCTTCAGATAGATAAAGGAAGTCAGGATGAATTAATTTCTCTCAATATGGATAGCTTTCAAAAAAAAAAAAAAGGTCACTGGCACTCTGCGTGTTTATAAAAACCACAGGGAAACTTACCTTTAGCTTCATAAACATAAAGGAAAAAAAAAATCACTTTAATTCCTGGTATAAATTAAATCATTGCAATTGAAATACCGAAGGAACCTCCAGCTCCTTCAGCACCACTTGCCCTTCAACTGGAAGATGACTCTACAGCAATCAAGTCGGACTTCAGGGACAGAAAAGTTGGCATGACTTTTCACTGTACATCATCATACTTAAAGGCAGATGGGAGTGCAGAGGGTGAATACCTCTCAGTATTTGCTGCTTGCTTCATTTTCCTTCGTATTCTCTTCATGCATGTGATAGCTCCTCCTTTCTGCTGGCCATAATGAATTACTTGGTTATACATGTACAAAGGAATGGAAATGGGAGGGTACTTCCTTGCAGGTCACAGCAATGTTACAGCCAGACAGCAGAGCTCTTGATTTACCCCAAGTAAGTGCCTTCAAAAAGTGTCACCTTTCCTTTGTGCAACATATGGGAATAAGTTACGTTAGGTATATATGGAAAAAGCACAGGGCACCAAGACATGAAAATCTACAGTACAGTATAAAATACTCTAAATAGAAAGTGTGAGTTTTGACAAATCTAAAGCTTTACCTACAGTGTAAGTCATTACTAACCCTGGCCTGGCAGCAGCTCAAGACAGGTGCATGTGACTGGGAAAATTCAGGCAGGACAGTCCACTGCCTGGTGGAATGGGAAGGGTAGCTTGGCAGTAAATGGGAGCAGAAGCATTAGGAATGCCAATAGAATATTCTTGTTATTTTGTGATGAAGACCTAACGCCCTGAAAATGTTTACCTAGAGACGCATTTCAAAGGAAAAATAAATATTTAGTTCTCTGAAGGTAACATGCTCAACTTCAGGGAAGTCCAGCTAATTAATGAAATTGTTGGTACTAACCTGGGCAAATGAAACTGGAGTGATACCGCATGACAAATACATGTGCTTTCAGGTAATTCTGTGTGATAAGAATGGTTCAGGCTTTCCATTTGAGCAAGAGTGAGTATCTCCTAAGAAATGTGAGTTTACATTTACATTGCTCACTGGAAACACGGTGGCTACATTGGGAATAAATTAATGTACGCAGGAATTTGTCCAAAAACCCATTAAGGAGGGCACTCCACTAGTGAAGCACAGAAGCAGTCGGGGCATAATTCAGTGCTTCAGTGGGTGTTGAGAGAGACAGATGTCTCCATCTGCAGCTTCCCGCTAAAAAGGTAAAGTCGTATCATGCAAAAGTCACACAGAGAAACTCTCTCTAGAAAGTCTGTGGGTGCCAGCCATGTGGGAATCACAGGAGGTTAATCTTTATTGCTCTGCATCTCACTGAGCAAAAGAAGTCACAGATTTTTCAGGAAGTTTTATCCTAGTTTCTAGTTGCTATAATCTCTAGCAACGTACGATTTATTTCTTGAGCTGGTGCTATGAAACTGCACCCTACACAGGACTCGGGCAGTACCGCACCTCCCGTGTTTACTTTTAGCATTAGTACAGTGCCAGGCAGAGCGCAACATCTGAACTTGTAAGGTGCTTCACAACTGAAGCCTCAAAGAAACCAGCGGAGCCAGAATCACTTAATGACCAATGGGGACACTAATGGGTTGGATCCTACAATGCTCTAACACACACAAACTCATCAAAGAGATTTAATTTACCTTGACCTTGTAGTACTCCTTGACTTCAGGCTGAATGGAATCAAAATCACCACTGATGTAATCAGGCAAGAAGCTGAAAGGAAAGCAATGAGCAGTGAAATGAAAAATTAATCCATCTTACTATATTTAATATTTCTTTTCTCAAGAGCGCTAAGGGGTACAAGCATTAATCTCTCAAGGGAGTTAGTCAAAAGCATGTTAAAACAAGAGTTGATATGAGGTGATACAAAATAAGGTAACAGACGAACTGTAAAACAAATCTAGTGTCTCTTATTTGTTGAGGGAGCTACACATCGCTTAGATGCTTATACATCTCCCTGGGTCAGTAACGCAAGACTTTTATCTGCATGGTTTTAGAAAGCTCTCAAATATCTTTCAAATGTATCATTCAGTCAGCAAAGTATTTGAAAAAGCGTATCTGAGTGTTGTATCTCAAGTCTCAGAGGATATCGTTTGTCAGAAGATGCTGATGCTTCTTGGACAGCTGGTATGCCACAAATGTTCCAAAGATTTGTATTTTAGTTGTTTCTGATGTCATCTCGTTTCTGCTCTTCTTGATTATTAAAAATACTCCCCCCAAAATATGGAAGCCAAATGCTCAGGGATTTTTAAGTCATATCTTGGATGTACAAAATGTGTATGAACTTGATTTCAAATCCTAACCATCATTTGTACAGTAATATTGCTGCAAAGTACATAGAAATAATGTTGTGATATTTATCTCAACTTGCTTCTTGTCATTTTTTAATTGCAGAATGCTTCCAAATATTTACTGTATAAATTCTTATCAAATTCATAATGAAACTTCAACTGTGCTACACAAAGAACAGTTTAAGAATATTTTTGGAAAAAAAAAAAACCACAGAAATACAGCTTTCCATCTTACACAATTCCTGGAGTTTGAAGCAGCAGCTAAGACGACAGGTGAAAGTGTTGCCGCTGCTTCAACAGATAAGGCTGACCTGAGTTTTGAAATTAAAGCTGTGATTTCAGTGTTTTCTAACAAATGAAATACACAGCTCCTCTTCTCCAAAGTTACTATACTTTACGAGAGGTATGAGAGTTCATCAGCAAATTCGTTTACAGCTCAAGCTGAGTTACAAGGAATTGGGCAAAATATATTGGGACATGTTTTTCTTCCACATGACATTAGAAGAATGCTACAGGGTCTGCAAACTCCCCACATCAGTAAAACTTATAAAAATCTCATGTTCTGGCTTTGTTCAAAGATTTCAAAAGACACGCGTGGTCACTGGCCACCATTTTCTTTGAAAACTGAAAGCTGCTTCAGCAGAAGCTGATAAGTACAGTTGTTGTAAGTTCAACTATGGCATTTCAAATTCACTGCTCTCTGCTATTACTAAGGCTGTTACAAAAGGATATATTCTAAAATAATCTCTCCAAAAGTGATGCTCCCACCTCATGGCGGGGGGAAGGACAGTCCATTCTGCATAGGGTTTTATCGAGGACACAGAAACCAATTAGAAGAAATGCAAATGCTTCAGTGCTCTGTTTTATATGCCCAAGTTAGTATAGCTCAAAACCAGCAAAAACTAAACAGAAAATTAGATTTGCTCCTTCATTGTGAGACTGACCTTTTCAACGTACAAAAAATACCACATTTTCAAAATTTAAATTTTAAATTGCTGCCTTTTTACCTTTCCACAAGTTTCCCAATGAAATATTTACTGAATACACAAAGCCTAAAAAACTACAGGTATTCTCTTTCAGTTTGTTATTTTCCTTTCATTTCTTCCTGATTGAAACAAAGCCATTAAAAGTAAATTCACCCTAGGTGTTACAGTGGTGGCCCCAAATGCAAGCTCTGGAGGCATCCCAGCAGGTTGGGCAGGGAGAACAACAGCCAGTTGTCTCTGAAAGCCAACTTGGTATGACACACACATCCCCTCTGATGAAAAAGCTGATGTCTTAAGGTTGTTCATCTTACTGAAATGTAGCAGATAAATCCAAAAGTGTCTTTGTCACTTTTTTTTTCTACAGTAACTACAGACTGCAGTGCTTTTAAATAATCAACCATTTCTCCTGAGTGCTTCAAGAGGCATAACTGGGAGCAAAATTAGCCAAAAAAAGTATCTTCTCAGAATCAAATGCTCCTGCACAGCTTTTGCTCTCATCCACAGTAAAACCATTTCCATGACAAAAGCTAGCTGAAGTTCTGTCTGAATTTTTACAAGCAAAAGAAACAAGAATCTCGGTTGCACCTCCCACACACTCTGCCAGGGCTCCTGGCTACACTGCCTGAACGCATCTCCTCCGCCAGGAAGCACTACGTCCATTTTCAAAACATCATCTCTGAATAGTTCACTTGTAGCCACCACAAAGCCAGAAGTGACTAACAGAGAATAAAGAATCGTGGCTGGAAACTTCAAAATTTCAAAAAGTCTAAGCCTCACTTTAATGAACATGAAGAGAAGAATTCTTTCTTCTTCTCCTTCCCTTTTAGAAATACCAGGAACAAGGAAAATTCAGAAAGTCACTCCTGAAGAATTTAAAAAATATCCATCATGAGTAAATCTCAACTTGCACTGTCTGCCTCACAAACATCATGAAATGTTTCAGCTTTACCTTCAGCAGATGGCTGCTCTTTGTAGCTCATTGACTGTGCAAACCAACAAAAGCAAGCCAACGTGCAGTCAAGAGTCAAAGATGCATTTGATTTGGTCCTTTTGAGTTCTGCAGAACAAATTGCCTGATTCAGGTGAGCAGAATTGAGTCAAAGCTGTTCTCCAATTAACACAAGTGAAGAAGAGTCATTATGTGAAAAGTTGTCCTAGACTGACTAACCTCAGAGAAGATTAGCACTAGCTGATATAGAAAAAGGGGAAATAGTTGAGAGAGAGATATATGGAAAAAACCCCTCATACTAAATTAACTTAAGAATATTTTGTAATAATTGGTTTTCACTTGTTCGCTTTGGTATAGTTTTGTGTTTACTCCAGATAACAGACTCCAGGAGAACAGGCTCTGGAGAATCACATATCAAGCTTATTACTACGTGAGTGGAAGAAACTATGTCAGAAAAAAGTAACAAGAAAGGCCTCTCCATAAAATTTAAAACAGCCGCCCTCATTTGAAGTACGGATGAAAATCAGGTATTATATTAGTCTAACCCATGGTTTCCTACCCTCTGACCTCAAATTCATGAATAATTCTTATTCTGTAGCATCACTGTATTGAAGATGACACATATTTCAGTGACATGTATGGCACATATCCTTTCGTGAAGGAGGTTATCTTTTTGTCCATGATGGCACAAGATGTCTTTAATTCCTTTTCAAAGTGCAATTTAAAATTTTAATTTCTAAACAGTCCAGATGATGCAGTCTACTGCATTTCAGAACCATGTTTTACCAGTCTCATTAGCTATTAATTATCTCTATGCATATAAGGTCATGACCAGCTCAGCTGCCTTGATTCTCTGCTGCTTTACACTGACATTTATCAGGAGTGAGCCAACTCCATAATCCTAATGGGACCGAAAGTATACAATTCATGGGAGATCAGCCTAGTCTACGAAGTCTTTTCTAGAGCTGTCAAGCAGCTTAACACCAGGCACTGAGCAACAAAAAAATCCTCAGAGGCTTTGGGCCAGCCAGAATTTTTCTTTCTCTTCTCATTCCCTTTCCTTTTTTGGGGGTTGAGGGTTTTGTTTGTTTGTTTGGCTTTAGGTTGATGTTTTTGTTGGGTTTGTTTTGTTTTTTTTTTTCTCATCAGGGTATTTTAGAGCTATACTGCATCCATCTAAAATGAGCATGGAGTCAGGAGGGCCAGGATTGCTTTTAGATAAGGACCTGAAGGCACTTCCATAGCAGACTGCTTATGTTTCATGTATATAACTTTTTTTTGAAAAAACACAGAGTTTCAATATGAAACCTTTAGCTAGCTTACCAAGAAAGAACAGCACTATTTCTCAGAATTTTTGAGATGGATCCCAGCTAGGGGATTTATCCAAATCGGATAAAGGCTGAATGTTGACTGAACAGTTTTATAAACTCCCAGGATGCTGGGCTGGAGAGCAATAAAAAAACAGAGACTCCAGAAAGTTTGCCAGAGCTTCAAGATACACTAATGAAATTTTAGTCACCAGTACCATAAAACAGTAATCGACTCTTACCATAGACACAGATTACAAAATAAATAGAAGTTATTTAAACTCTGAGGTTCTCATGCTAAGTAAGCACAACTGTGCCTTTTGCCTTCAAGAAACCCATCTAATGGACACAGCTTAATTCAGGAAGCAGTTTTATTTTTAAATATTCAACGCTAATGAAAAGCATGTTAAATTTAAAATGTCAGAATACTTGGTTCTTTATTCATTCACTTTAAGAATTCAGTGTGGAGTGGTAAATATGCCTTTTTATACGGTTATGAAAAAGAAAAAAAAAAACCCAACAACACATCACACTTCAGCAGTTTATAATGAAAACCTGTGCTGCCTCCTTAAATAAATTGCTCTGGCATAACTGTTCAGTCCTATCATTAATTCAAAGTGACAGTTTCCTAGTACTATTGACTTTTCTTGTGATGTAGCTCCTTCAGCACATAATTGTCTGCAATTAACCTTTTTTAAACAGATGTTAACATCAGAGACATGAACACTTAAAGGCAGTATCTGTGGTACCCTTTGCTTCCTTCAGTTACAGCACAGAAAAAAATCCCACGCAGACAAGCCGTACGTTTCCCATTCAAGGGCACAGAGTGGATTCCCTATGCTTTTTTTTCACTACTAAAAATAAATTTCAAAACCGGTGCCTTTTACCCCAGTCTAACAGACACACACAAGCTACTTCCCAGTAGAAAAAATACAGTGAAGATAAAATGCTGCAGACTTAACATGAAGCAACGTCACTAAAGTCAGCTTTGACTTCATAAGCATCTAGTAGTTGGGAATATCAAAGATAAAGCACTCTACCATTACTTCAGGATAAATATTAAAATCACAGTTTAACAAAAAACCCCAACAAACAAAATTAATGCCCCCAAATATACATTTGCTAACTGTTAAGATGCATTTTCAGCTTGCCCTCCTGACTGTCGGTCTTGACTAGAAGGGTGAGTGATGGCTGTTCTCATCAATAAGGTGTTAAGTCTGTTTAAATCTGTCAAAAGTATACTGTTAACTGCTATGAAGATCACAGTGTCTTTTTAACGCCCAGAGACTGGTACAGCACAAGTAGATGCCATTTATATTTTGTCTCAAAGCAGCATACTCAAATGCCCCATCTAGCTGTACAGAGGTGAGTTCCTGGGGAAAGGAGAAATGTCAGATTGCGAGATATATTCAGAATTAATGTCTATTCAACCTATAAATACCTTCACGGTATTATCTGCAAGGTTACCACAAGTAAGGGTCACACCTGAAGCTCAGAAGCCAAACACTAAATACCAATACAATTAATGAACTTCAAGCTAACCATAAAAAAGCATTTTGTTTGGTTCATCTTGAACAGATCACACTAAGGATTCCATAACTTACTGTTATCATCAGGCCTTTAAAAAACAGCTAAAGCACCCTCTACTTCCCAATCAAAACTCTCTTGAAGTCAGCTAGCTTACTTTTTCTGACTCCATGGTTCACATCACTGTTATTTCGATCCACAAAGCCTCCCTTACCACTATATAATATTTGTATTAGGGTGGCACTGACAACGATGTTGTGCTAGTTGCTGTATGAATTCAGAAAAAAAATCTCCAAAAAACTCCAGTTGCCCATCCCTTTTTCCAAGACCTTAATAAACCCTAATGTTCATTATGCAATTGCTTACACAGAACATAATTGCCAAACAACATTTTGTACATTACAATAAATCCAGATGAGATTTAACAAAATTTGAAAAAATTTAAAAAAAAAAGGGGGGTTTTTGGGGGAGAAGGGGGAGGGGGACAACAACAGTACTGCAGACCCCAATTTAACAAGGAAAGCAAGTATATACATACATCAGGCCTTACACAGACAGCAGAAATGTGTGACCCTGCCAAAATTCTTTGCACAGACTGTTACCAAATCTGTGGATTACAGTCAGGTAGCTCTGTGGTTAAAAGTACTTGGTAATATTTGGCAACCTGGGAAAACAACCTCTTTTCTCCTTACTTTTTGAAGAGCTTAAAGAGCATAAAAGTATTATTTTATTTGCAAATGCTATGATTTAAAGAAAAAGATAAAAGTGTGTGAAGATATGAGGGCAATAATGCATTCATTTATGCTTGCCTGGTATGCAGTGTCACCTTGCAAATAATAAAAAAAAAAATCTGAAATAAATTGTAGAACATATTACCCTCAGCTCAAACTGCTATGCAAAGCACACATCAGGGGGACATCTTCTGCAGGGGACAGCCAACTAGCTCCCATTGTCATTAACAAAAATCACGCAGCTAACACCCTGCCTTGAAACCTTATTTCTCAGTGACAAAGAAAAGTGTTAATGATAGCTACAACTGATGCATTTTTCTTTTTAATTGCCAATATTTGAAACTGTTCTCCAGTTACAACCAGTACAGCACAAAATAAAACGATGCTCCAAGATTTAAGAACTGCTTGCTTGTTTTCCATGGTGCTGAACACCCTCCTGTGTTTAGGTAAGCACAGGTACTTCAGGAAGAACCCACCACACACAGGACAAAAGCTGGGGAAGCATAACTACTTATCCAGAAGTGCCAACCTCTAGTCTTCTAGGACCCGAGGACAAAGAAAAGGGGAGAGAAGATGAGCAATGTAACCAGGACTCTCTCCGACAGGTGAGGGTATCTGACTAACTGGGAAGATAGAGGCTGACAAGACACCCAAAACCGTTTTCCCTCTTTTCATGTCAAAGCATGGCAGAATTTGCCTTAAAAATTGAGGAAAACTAGCCACTACACTAGAGAAAGTAAACTGTTCACTATTAACATTTTAGACAGCATGTGAGGAATCAAAGGGATGGGATGGGATCTAAAATCTGGTAAATTTAGATCGAAGGAGTCACAAAACTACACAAACTGAGATTTAGAAACTAGTCTCAAAAAGGCAGCACTAGAAGCCAGAGCCAGCTCAGGGCTTCTTCATGGAGTGCCACCAAAGTTGGATTTTGCTGCTCCAAGGTGAGAACAAACTTTTCCAAGACAAGATAAACAATTTCTCTTCTTCCCAGAAGAGCTAGGAATACGCATATTATATTTTTTCTCCTAATTAGATAGTTACTAACAACCCCTACAGTGTGGCTTGAAATCTCATTATACAATTTTAAAGTCAAATTTTCAAAATCAGCTTTGATGACTAGTATTTTAACTCTACGTGTCCTTTCTGTGAATTTACACATCAGTAAGAATGCTTAAAAGTCAAGCACAATCAAACAGTAAGCAGTTATATATGAAAGACCTTCACTGGGATTCCTTTGCTTCCATAATTTACTTACTCTCGCCTGAGTACCTTAAATACCTGCCCTGAGTTTAGCATCTGTTTACGTACTTCCAAAAACAGGGAAGAAGACCTATGCAGGAGAGGTTGAGTTTGAAGAAGCCCTTTGCTTCTTCAGGGCTTGAAACTGCAGTAAGTAGCTTGCAGCAGAAATCCTTTAGAGCCCTTTCTACACAGTGATTCACGAGTGCAATGAGAAGAGATTTATCCCCTTATCGAGCAACCTGTTCCAAGCAGGCAAGGAGAAATCTGCAGGTTTTCAAAAGTCTTAATTATGCTTCTCCTGTTTGGGCTTGCATTTTCTTTTCTGATTTCAACATACAAATCATTTTATGGATTAATTTTCTGTTTCATGGCCTGAAAAGAGACATCTTGACACTTATCCATAAGCAGGAAGACCAGCCATAAAAGGTTAATTGCCACACAAAAATCTATTTAAAAACACCTACTCAGAAGACATGAAGTCTTAAGCAGGAAACCAGAACTTCTGATGACAACACAACTACTGAAAGGCATCCCGTATGGTTAATGAAAATATCTTCTATCCTGGGCTCTGATTGCCTGTAGAGCAGCCATTGAGCAAACTTCTGACCCTTTTTTTTTTGATGACGATGTGCTTGAGTACCTTAAATATATTAATAAAATTTCTTCAGGTTTTGAGCCCTTACACTCATAAGCTACATAACATTTTGCAGAGAAACAATGCACTGAGGATCCTGAAAACACCTGGGCTACATGGAGGAACAAAACATACCGCTTCATCTTTTTAGGGAATGTGAGCCCACACAGCAAGGAATGAAGAAGAGACACGTAACAGCAGACAGCTGTTTGAAGTCTGTTGTCTCTATATGGCTGAAATTTGGTAAGTCAGTGGGAGGCAGAAGTTTTATTACACCTTTTGCTGCTGACCTCTGCTGCAGCTTCTCCGGAGTTGACAGAGAACCAGGATATTCCACCGGAGCATTAGCATTTCAAAAGGTACCTCCACCTCTTGCCCAGAACAGCACAGAAGCATTAATTAGAGAGATAGCAGAAGATAAATGCGCATACAAAATGAGAGTCGGGCTCTATCTGATGCTTGGTAACCTTTACCAAAAAGCACCCTCACTTTCATCAGATTAACTCAAGGGAGTATCCTCCCATTTCTACACAATTTAGCTATACAATGTATGACCCTATTTCATTTTCTGGAACTTGTGATTTAGAAAACAACATACTGCAAAGTTTAATAGAAATTCTTTTAAGGTTAGTACTAATGGCAAAGGTGAAAGGTTGGCCTCAAGAGCTCTGAAGGAACTGGTGGAAAAGTGTTTTATATAGCAGTGGCCCTGTCTTCAGTGGGCTGGAGCATCACTGCTGGTTAAGGCTTCTGCAGCTCACTTTAATCCCTGTCTGACCATCCTCACCTCCTCACAGTGTCACCACCTCTACAGACTCAAAGTACCAGTATGGATATTTTAGTTAGCAAAGCCAACAGGTTTACATTTGTGAACACACATAAGCAGCTCTCTCTTTCTGAAGTAAGTTTAGGAGTATTTCAAACAATCATTTTGGTGAGCAATTTAAATGCCCCTGATAAAGCTCTAATTAAAGAATAAACCCCTCTTTTATAGTTACCTGACATATGGATGAAATTAAGAAACAAAATAAAGCTGCAACTCTCCTGTATGAATAAATTTACTTTCTGATCACAACCTGATGTATTTGGTTGAAATAATTTTTCTATCAAGGTTTTATTTGTTCCATGTTTTTTAAGGAACAAAGACTGAGGGATTGACAAAATGTGTTCAACTAATGCAAAGTCACCTCTCTCTTGCTGTTTTCTTTTGTAAAATGTTTAAACTGCTAAAATAAACAGGTAAGTTCATACCTATGCTCTGCACCTTAACAGACGCAAAAGGATGTCTGGTAGACAGTGACTTGCCGGGCCTAAGTTTTTCTTTCTTTCTGCTGTTCATTAGTGAACAAACCTACATGTAAGGAAACCTAGTAACATGTAAGGAAACCTGTGGCAGTGCCACCCTGGCCACTACATGGGCTGTCTGCTTTCCCAAAGACTGCCTCTCCCGAGTGCAAGGAAACGTGCTAAACTTGCTGTTAATGTCTTCCTTTTGCTTTGTTGCAGTCAGATTCCTCCTCCTGGTAGGCAGCACAGCTCCCAGTGCTCCCCAAAGAAAAGGGCTTTTAAGAAGTTAGCCATCACCACCACAGGGAAGCTCCCTGCAGCTCCCTGGACAGCCTACCTGAAGAGGGGAGAGAGCAATTACACAGCCATGGTATCCAGTGTAAGGGTGGGAAATGTTCCTTAGGAAGAAAAAACCTGAATTTGGCACTGGCCAAAGCATTGTGCCAAATCCCAAAGTCCTTCTCGTTTCTCAGAGCTTCCTTTGCCCCCCAAAAGCCCCAGCTGTCACACAGATACTCACAAGGTAAAATCTTTTCCCGTCTTCAGCTACTGTCTAACGCTGGAGTAACTCACCAGCAGCTAATCGAGCCAAGATAACTTACAGAAGCTGAGATCTAGTTTATATTAATTCTTTCATCATTTAGCCCACAGCTGCTAAATATTAATACCAGGAAGCAGGCCATCTCTTCTCAGATGTATCTCACACGTGGCTACCTAGGCCACACTGTACTCATCTGACCTACCGATATTTCACCTGCAGCTTATTAAACTAATTTTACTAAGGAAAGACTGATCCTAAGCACAACATACAACAGCTATCATAACAAACAGGGCAGACTCCTGTGATTGTTATCTCTGGTACAGACTTAGCAGTCCTAACTATTGAGAAAGAACCAACAGCAAATATATCAAGGCAGCAAATTTCTGCAAGAGGTCAAGGTCTGCAAATAATGCTTCCTTCAGATCACGTTAGAAGACATCTACCACTGCAAGGTCTTAACTACAGAAACCAGTAACAAGCACCAGGAATCTGCACCCATGTGCCAAAATCCTCACTAGGTCTCAATCCTTCAAACCCGCAACAGTAGAGCCTTGTTCAGCACACACATAACCAGCAGCTCTCCTCCCTGGGGAGAGGGAAGCCTTGCACCAGCTCCATCTGAAACCAGCACAGCTACATGCAACACAGCTGGCGAGTCAGAATCCGCAAGGAGTTCAACACAAACTCATGTTCAGAAGCAAATTTATGCTTATAAGTACACAATTCAGACTTTGACAATGAGAAGAGGATGTAAAATTATTTTCAAATAATTTTTCCTACCAAAAAAAAAAAAAAAAAAGAAAACCACCAAAAAACCCAACAAAGTGTAAGCATGACCAGGAGAAATCAAAAGGGCTGTGAAGGATCTCCAAGGCTACACTGCTACATTGAGAGTGTGGGTGATTGAAGTGTGTATAAATCTGAGCTAGCTTAAAAACAGCTCAGAGACTGGTAGTTACAATGGCAATGGTTGCTGTGCTGCTGTGCTTGTTTCCTGGACAATACCAGCTTCAGATATAACATTCTTAGCTGTGTTCAAGAAACAAACATCCCCCTACCACCACCTCCCCCAATCCATTAGTCAAACTGGGGTGATATATTGTATTTTCAGTAAAGCAAGTAGGTACGTGCTACTTTTGCTGTTAAGTCTTTAATACCCAGACTGTTGCTGGGACCTATCTACCAAACTCCTACTGTATGTTGCTTAAGCTTGCAGTCATCATTAATGTTTCATCAAAAGCAAGGAAATCGTACTATGGAGGGAAGGTGTTAAGAGAACCTGAGCCAGCCCTCCAGTTTGTATCTGCAGCATTTAGTTTACTGTCACTAGTATTTAGAGCACAAATGATAGCATTTAGATAACTACCTACCTGACAGATACCAAATCCAGGCAGGTAAACGTATAGATACAGTGCTCATTCATAAATGGCATTCACAGAAAAAACTGCACACATGACTGAGGCATTAGAAACATTACAAATGTACACATGATATGATATTACAGAGTTCTCTGTTCCCAATTCTCCCCCTCCCCAATCCTTCTCCTTTCCCCCTTTTTGTCTATGTGGATTAAAAAACCTCTCAGACAGAAAATACCTCCTTCTGGGTAAGAAGTGCATAGTCCGAAGAGCCCTCATCTTGGGCTCTGTACAAGTAATTTTCTATCAAGCAGAGTAGCTGAAAAAAAAACTTTTAATGTAAACTCTGATGCTGTTGATGCCCTGCTTATTATAAGAAATTTTTAACAATACCCCCCATATGAACTTCACAATTTATTATGATTAAAAAAATATTTATAAAACCCTTAACTGCTATCCTACTAAGTTCTATTATTGTCATTACCACTTTCATTTAATCTTTTATTAAATTTCAAGACACTAATTAACTTTTCTCATAGAATCAGAAATAGATCTTAAGGACACAGATCTACCTATAAACAATACAAATGCAATGATGAGCTCTTACTAAAAGCTATTCCCTTTATATATAGTGATAGTAGTTGTTTGTCAGGGAAGACATTCAGAGGTCTGATATCCCTGCCATACGAGAAGGGAGTGGAGAACTCTGAACGGATGCAGCGTTGGAAATGCTTTGGAAATGACTGGACACAGATGAGTTGAGAATCAGATACTCTGAATTAGTGTGTATTGAGAAGATCCAGCAGTAGCCCGAAGACCACCACGGGTGACATGATGTAATGTAACTGTCATCAGACATGTCATTTAATAGAAGAGTGAGGTTCTGGATGACAGTGTGGCCCATTCCTTCAGTGTGAAATTCACTAGTAAATTTTTTCCACAGATTTTAATACTGGCAGGTCATTAATTCACAGGTTTGTAAGTTTTTGAAAAAAGTGCAAAGTTGGGAGGAATAGACCCATCTGCCTGATAACGAGGAAAGAGATCCATATTTTACTGGAATGACAGAAAAACTGTCACTGAAGTGACTTTTAAAATTGTCGTCAGAGAGAAATGGAAAGTCCTCCTGAAGATTAACAGAGAATTGTATTTCATTGTAAGCAAAACCATCACCTAAATCCTAGGTTGTTAAGTATCTATTTAAGCTCAGATGCAAAACAAGCCTGCATCAGCCGGTTAAAGCCAGCCAGCTAGTAACAAACAGAAATTTGTACTTACATGCTGATAAAAAGGCACAAAGATTTTGGACCATTCCCACCTTCAAATTCAGGTCTGTGTGCTCCAGGTGCGGCACACCTACTTTCTCTCTAAGGTAGCAATGGCTGGTGGGGTTCACACCGCAGCAGGTTTTGGGGATCCCATCACCAGTGTTTTTGGCAATGTAGCTCTCTGACTTTCTAAACACCACCTCCCTTACCTAGGTCCATGATGGAGAGGGAGATGGTGAACACAAACTCCCCTCTCCGAGCTGTGGGACCACAGCCGGGTCCAAGGCCCGAGAAGGGCAGGCTGCAGCATCAATGAGCCTCAGCTTTTCCAGAGGCCAGGCTGTGGAATCGAAGAACGATTTCTTTTCAGCTGTAGTCCTGGCTGATGTCGGTACGTGGAAGGGCTGATGTAAGGTAGAAGGATTCTCAACTTTTACAGAATTTTACGAAATGCAGGTTCCTAGATTCATGCCTAGGTTTTGTCTAGCCCAAGAATGAGTAGGTACGAGCAGTCTTCCCCATCCCTTTCTTTCACAAGGTGGGAAAAGCAGTTTACAAATGCAGCTTTCAGATGAAACAAAAAATTAAAATAATTAAAATTACTTTTAAAACACAGAGGTAAGGAATTAAAACTACAACCTACCGGTAACCCATGCTTTTGTTCTCCATATTCCTATAGTATGTTCAGTCACCAAAATCATTCACTCTTCAGAGATAACAGAGTGGAGCAAGCCAGTGTATGAACGTCTGAATCAGCTGATTTACAACGATGGTTGGGCAAAAAAAAAAAAAAAAAAAAAAAAAAAATCTACGTTTGGATTGACAACTTGTCTGTGGCCCTGTGCCAAGATCCTGCCTAGTACACTTGAATGTGCTGAAATATTAAACCCCAGAAGCACAAGAACTAAAAGGGAAATTTTGATGAGCTCTTAAACAGGGTCATGAATATGATTGTATTTCTGCTGGTGCTACTGAAAGAAGTCAAAACTTGCCATGGCTTTTCCAGTGTGAATGTGACAAAGAAAGCACTTTCCCTCTGATTAAAAATGAGATCCTGCAGAACGGGGAAGGCATCACCCTCCTGATGAAAGCCCTCTTCAGCATGTCAGGAATGCTATTAGAGTTCTCAAAACCACTCCCGAGGTGTATTACGATCACATATATGCATGACAGCGCTGACCACTTAATCCCCCTTCTGTCATAGGCAAGTTGGAGAATAAAAATTACACTGACACCCAAGGGTATTTTATAATAGAATACGAAATAAAATAATAAATTTGCAGATGATTTTGGCTTTGCCTCGTGGTACTGCATTATACACCAAATATTCCTGGCCTCTCATTCATTACTATTTAATTACAACAGAATACCTTTCTTTCAGACTTAATTAACCTCTGGAAGGAGTTTGTGACCTTGGGACCCTCCTACACACTTGCAACGTGCTGTTAGAGTATTGCTCTGCCAGGAAACACTTCCTTTAATGCTGAGATTTAATGAAATGCACAGGTTTTTATGGGGAACACATGAAATATGAGAACCCTGCATGTGGTCACTTAATGAACAAGAGCTAGAGCATAGCAATTAAAATCATAAATCGATAGTAGATTAACATTAAAAGATGCTGCAAGAGTTTCCCCAGAGGACAGGCTTATTACAGTAAACATGATCATGGAAGCTCTTCCCTATTACTTTCACTGTGGGGCAGAGAAGAGGGAGTACGGAAACAAAGAGGGATTTGCCCATGTAATTCCTATTTGTTTAAGCCAGCAGAAGCTTAAGTGTCCCACCAAGCCCAATGACATTGTAGCACAGTTCCAGCTCCTGTCTTTGTCAGAAATTGCTGTTCAATTTGAAATGCTTTGACTCTAAAAGGAAATCAGAGAGCAGCAACCTTTTCACAAGATGAGAGGCAGAACCACAGCCTGTGCAGTTGCTTTCATTGCTTTGCTGCAAAGCTTCGAATGATGGATCGATGTTGGCCCCTTGGTGCCAATCAGAGCGGATGCTTGCAGAGTGGGCACGGGTTCAGTAACTCACTTGCTAGCAATGTTAACTCTTCAAAACGGATTCTTCATCATCCTGAGAATTCCCTCTGAGAGCTAAAACCCCCATCAATCCATGCATGCTCCTCACACGATTCCCTCCTGTACAAACACACCCCAAAATCACCTTATGCACAGTTTTCTTTTTTCCTAAAATTAAAAGCATCAGAAAGAAGAGATATTGACACCCACATCTGTCACTTTCTTAATTAAAAGTATTTGTTGTCAAACCTCGCAGATGATGTTTTAACAAAAAAAAATGGCACTGAATTGTTCACTGACTCTTTCTTTTTCAGTTCTATTTTTGGGACAGTCTGTCTTTCTCTCACCACTCAAAATACCTTAATGCACACAATTCCAATCTGATCTGTCACCAGCATTTAACATGCCTGCTGCAGCTTATAAAATTAGAAAACATCAATCCTCCCACAGATACTGCTGGAATTTGCAGAGGCAAATCACATTTTTGTCTTTACTACTATAGAGCCTTCCTTTCTTTCTTTCTTGTGACAGAATAATGGTTGCTCCACTGGAGTTATTAGTCTCGTTTATTCCAGAGACTTTTCTCCTTTTCAGCTTTAATATAAAAAAAATTTTCACTCCCTTCCCATCCTTTTCCTTGTACCCTGTGTTTCTCCCTCCCTTCCAATTTTTGCCTTTTTTACATTATGCCTGTGCCAATTGTCACCTAACCTGTTTAGCTCTCCTAAACACCGAGGCGAAAGCCCTGCTGACAAAGAAACAGAGACATTCAGAGTTCTGTTGCATCAGTGCGTAAAGACCACGGGATTTCAAGCCCTTGCAGAGTAACTCCACTTCTGCACAGAGGAGATGACAACCACAGGCACTGCTCTCAAAGCTCTGGCCCACAGGTGGCTGACCACCGTTCTGAACAATGTCATTGGACTTTAACACACACCAACTGCAGGGGGAAAAAAAAAAAAGAAAAAAAAAAAAAGAAAAAAAAAGTCACTCTACTACCCACTCACGTGCTTAGAAAAAAAAAAAATCACTCTACTACACACTCACGTGCTTAGGAAAAAAAAAAAGCCAACCTAAAAATCCTACTACCCTCATACTAAATATTTTGAGCTATACCTGAATACCAGATACCAGTCTTTCCTTTATGCCGAAGAAAAAGACAGAGGAAGTCCAAAGGCGCAGCCTTTTATCCACTGCCATTGCTACCCACTGTGTCATTGTTTTGTACATCAGGCACTCTAAAAATATACGTTTTCTATCCCGCTGATCCTTATCAATCTTCTTCACTGGCATCCAATTAGCTATCTCCACAGTAATGGGATAATCCAGTCTCAAGCTGCAAATCCCTAATACTGCCTTCAGTTAGACAGTCACTCTTCTTTATACGTAATGCTTATAATGGATAAATGAAGGAGAACAGCTGTAAAATTATTTCCTGCTTCTACTCTTTTTTACATGCCAGACACCTTTTACATAGAGATCAAGATGCTTAAAGACACAATGAAGGAAATATGGAGCAAACTGCAAGTACATGTGTACTCTGTCTGATCCAAAACATCTTATTTATACATTCCCGTTAGCCACATGACGTGGACACCTTGAATGGGCCACTCTGCTTTATGTCAAAAGAAACTTATTCCAGATGGAATTTCTTAACAACCAGGGAAAGCCAGGCAGTTTGAGAGTCAAGCAGCTTGTGTAGGTGGGATATCCCTCAAGAGTTACTAGTCCAAAAACAATTTATTGCTATAGGATGAATTTCATTCTTGGTGTTACTGCTTCCAAAGACTATGCTAAATATTTTGATCACTGTGTGGGCACCACAAAGTAATTCTGAATACAATAAGCAGTAACAATTTCCAACTATTGCCAATGCTTGCTTCGAACCTGAAATCAGAGTAATAGATGCTCAAACACTATTTACACAGCTAAAAGTTGTTTTTGGTTTTGGTTTTTTTGGTTTTTGGGTTTGTTTTTTTTTTTTTAAAGCACCAGGGATAAAAATGGATTATGTCCCAGTCTCTGGAGGATCTGGTTACTGACAAAGTAGCAGCAAGAGTCTCACTCTTGCTCCATCCATTTCACAGGCTGTTGGAACAGTACCAGATTGCTGAAAACATTAGATCCAGCTGTGGCAGTTTCCCTGCTTGCAATCACCATGGAGAAGTGATGCATCACGTAAAGCGTTAATTACATTGCAAGAATTCAGGGCAATGTATGGAGAGGGTGTAATTGCTTAGACATCCAGAGCTTAATCCCTTCCCAATTAAGTCAATAGAAGATCCTGAATGCATACAAAAGGTGATCTGGGTCCCTATTTGGCAAGCACAGTCCTTATCTATTCCTGTGTTGTGACATTAAAGAAGAAAAACTAAGTAACACTAAAAAGAAAAAAAGCCCAAAACCTGTGTTAAAAAACTCTGCTGAAGTTGCATGGAATCTTAGTTTTCCCTCATTCACCAAGTGCATTTCAATATCCCAAACAAAACCAAAATCTAATTTCTAGCAGAATCGGCATGTAGTGGGCCCACAGAGACAGTCACTGGTCAGTTTTGGTTTGTTTTTTCTCTCTCTAGAATAACACATAAATTTCAACCATGGTGAGCTGTATTCATTCTGAAGTATTATTTGTTTGACCTTTTTTATTTTGCAGTCAATTTAGTTCAATATTCATTGCTACTCAGAGGAATAAACCAGGACATCAGTCCAAACCCAATAAAAGCTGTGAGTTTTTTACTTGAATGCATCTCTTCCTTAGTCCATTTCAGTACTTTCTTTATACAGTACATGCATATGTACCTATGTGAGCTAAAAAGAATTACTTCAGGACAGATGTACGTTTATTCTGAATGTGTTCATGATCAGACTGCCTCACACCAGACAGGTATTTTGATGGTATTCTGAAATTGTCATCTAGCCCTTCATTTACTGCTCTCTTCTCTCACCTCTCTAAAGTTCACTCTTCTAGGCCTATCTTTGCAGTGCTAATCTGTTCTTGAGGTGCTTATATGTACACAAGTGCTTACAAAAAGATAAGTAAGATGGAAAATGTTTGCAAGCAGAGGCATTGCCTATGGCATACAGAACAAGCTCACTCTGATATCAGAAACCATCCTAGTACCTTAGTGCATGTTTTGGCCCAAACACTCTCAATTTCTTAGAGCTAATGAGCCAGAGCTGAATGATGTGCTGATACTGGTCCAGAGTTCTGCAGAGACACCAAAACCAGTTTGCAGACAGACTCTAGACTTGCTCATATGGAACATCCCACACAGGTAGAGAAGCATCATAAGACAACCCCAGTGGACCTTCATGCATCTCCATTTATTTTAAGACACTCTGTAACCTTGGATCCAATATACCTTATCCGTTTCACTTCCTGCCACATGATCAGACATCATTCCGCTCAATTATTTGGGATCGGTAGGCAAGATACTTCTGTACAGATTATGCCATTTCCAACTGCCTTTTTACTATCTTTTAACATCACTGCCCCCTGTATTTTCACTTGTTATCCAAAGAGATCTCCCTTCCCTTGCTTAAAACTCAGAATTCTCTACATTTCTCTATAATCGACATTCACTGTGGTTTTCAGGTACATTGCCTAAAACTTTTAAAAAATAAAGTCTGCATGCAAGACAGAGACGGCAAATTACCTCTTTTTTTAAAATACAACTAAATCAAGGCATTAGAAGACTTCCCCTCCCCCTCCATTTTGCAAAAACAAAGCCCAGACTGGCACCTAAATAAGGCAGGTAGTATGTTGCTTGCAGAGGAGTGCGCACACCTAGGAGCATGATTTTTATATGAACTATGAGTTGAAGAAGATGATTTGAGTTTCTCTGAATATAAATGTATCCAAGAGCAGCTTTGGAGGTGTACATATTAACCAAATGCTTGAGCAAATTATTTCCAGTAGCAGAACAAAACTGGCTCTATGATGTCTCAGGGCTCTAACTTTTTACCAAGGATTAATCCTTGTGTCTTCAATTAGATGGAGCTGCCTGGCAACCTTACCTAGTCCAACTGATTAATCGATGCTCAACCCTTCATGTGGATGGCTTTGCAACTGGTTCTGCAGTTTTTGCTCCATGGCTTGTCCTTGTCAGAAGAGGCAGAAAGTACTCATCACTGGGCCCTAAAGAGCTAATTTATTAACTATTCTCATTTATCAACTGTAATAAGTAGCCTTGATCATAGTTTGAGAACACAGTTCCTTGTTCTTGATAGCATTTTCTGTGAAAACAACTGTGGCACAAAACATTTTAAAATGAAAAGCTGAAAGAGTCCATTTGTAAAATGGAAACACTCTTGGAATACAATTAGATTAAAAACAAATCTTAGCAGAAGAACTAGGAAAAATAGTTTAAAGATAAATGGATTTATATTTTAAAGTTTTACTTCTCATTATATTCTATAATGCATAAAGGCCCCCATTCGCAAGCTACTGGCTTCACTAACACTAAATTTAAACAGATTTGAAGTATACAATCATCTGTTCTCAAAATAAAGGTGCCCATTTGAATGCAAATTGTTAAAAGTCAGAACTTCTGGCTTTCACATATTTATAAAAAGAGAGCAGAGTCTACTGAAGAAAGAGAATAGGAAAGAAAACCAAGAAATAAACATCCAGAATACGTTTACGCTCCAACAATCACTAATAAGTTTACTGAAAGAGCATTTTAGAGACAGCAAAAACTAATCTGAATAATTTATCTACGGGTATTATTTGTGTTCAGTCCCATTATGTAATATTCTGTAATTTGAAATCACCTGGAAGGGACTATATCAGCTCTCTCCAAGAATTTTCTAGACTATGAAAAAAAATAGCCAAAAAAGTGAATAGGTGCTATAGCACTAGTAATCCTTCCCTAAATCTCGGAAGGGCAACAGTGCAGATCAGTCAACTTTAAGGTTATTTATTAGCATTCATTTTAAGGCATTGATAGCACATGTATTTCTGTGCTCCCAGATTGAACACTGATCTTGGCATTTTTCGCAGTCTTAACAGAGCTTCTTTCAAATCTAAGATCGCTTTTGCCATGTTCAATATAAAGTTCATATTTTAAATTTTAAATGACAAGTACTATTGCAGCAAAGACCCATCCTGGATTGAGGCTTGTAAGAACTTCCTCGTTTTGCTTTGTTTCAAACACAGGAAAACTCCCACCCCCCAGCCCGCGCCAAACGCTTGTAAAAAGTATTGCTCCATAAAAGAAAGCATTGCCTGCCTAATCCTTCATTTCTATTGATATTCAGAGATCCAAAAGAAACACAGGCATACATTTCTCCCTAACGCTACACACAGAGCCAGCTTTCCCTGGATCCTGAGAATTACTCCTTAGGCACAACAAACTGAAACACTATAAAGTGCAGAGTGCTCTTAGGCCAGCTCAGGACTCTTTTCCAAGCTGCCTTCTCCAGCGGTGACTCAATGCACAGATACTTTATCACTACAGAGTCCTAACTTCTAGCACCGGGGTGACCATAAATGATTTTTACCATGTCATAAAGCCAGAAATCACCCAGATGGAGATGACATTCCTCTACTTACAGTACACTAGGGGCACAGATACAGCTATTTGAAGAAGAAGCTGAAACAAGACAAACCCTCTGATTGAGAGACCTGGGATTAACTGAAGTGTCCCTATATTCTCCTTTCCTCAGCCACTTTTTTCCCTGTTTTTTCCAGAATTACTGGTCTGGACAAATCGTGACCCTTTATCTTCCTGGTTGGCAATTATAACTTGGCTTATGGTGCTCTTACTGGGACAGCACAGTTTTAGGGGCAGAGCACCTCACTGGCAGCCAGTGTCGAACTGTCCATCTGTTTTGTATTTGCTCATCACTCCTTCTCCCCAGACTTTTGTCCTGGTCCTTCCCATCTACTCTCTAACAAGATTAGGATCATTCTAGAAAAGCAGAGTCTCACACTTAGGTTTGTTGATGTGGCTAAAACAACAGGGTCCTAATGCCGCCTTTGAATGTCTTGAGGTATCAAAAAAAAAAGAAAATATGTGGATATATGCCAAATTGTGCAGGTACCTGCAATGCTAATGGAGATCAAGTCTGCCTCCACCTAGGACCTACTATTCCTTATTAAATACTGATTTCAGGAGGAATGATATCTGGCCCTTTTATAGGCTCAGCTTTTAATAAGGAAATATCAGAAACTCTGATGAGACCACATGAACAAGGACAGCATTTTAGCCCTTCTTAAGGGCTATATGCCTGCATTTTAAAGGTGACTGACTGAGAATCTGAGATGATTCGGTAACTCACTGGATGACTTTGAGCAAACTGGGAACAAAACAAAGGTCTTGATTCCCAGTTCTCCATTTTAACCAGTAGACTGTCACTCTTACTCTAGACGAAACCTGGTACATCTACCTTTGCCACTTGTGAATCATATCCAGAAGTTCTACCTAAGACTGTTTTTCTTTTTTACTCTTCTCCTGTAAAGAAAACATGGTCCTATACTAAGGCAGTAACTTACTTTCAGTGCCTCCTGAAATAAAAGAAACAAGGCATGCATGCATCATGTACACATATGTACATCAGGGATGAAAAGCTAGCCGTTTCATAGCTTCTGTAAGAGTATGATGACACTAAGCCTTCTTTCTAATAGAGGTCTAACTTTCAGGAATCACAACAATGGGCAACACTGTCACCTCCCATCGTTATTAGTTATAAATATTACTATTATTCTACAATTTCCATCTTGACTAGCAAAAGCAACAAATTCAACATAAAGAGTAACTTAATCTCAACTAAATTCTGCTAATATTTATAAGCCCATGTGCCTTTTTTTTTTTAAAAAAAAAATCAGGCAATAATCTGCTGTTTGATTTTCAGGTTGAGGGGATGGTGGAAAAGCCCTTGTCCGTTTTCTGTTATGGTTTATGGAATATAGTAGTCACTACAATTAGAAGCACCTCCAAGTAAACCTAGCTGTAAAACAGCTTTTACAGCTGGTTGCTGGTGTCTCCCTCAAAATATATCTCCACTTTGTGTGATCTGCAAAACACAGTACTTCTGCCCCTCCTAAAATTCTCAAGTGAATCCAAACTATTGGCTATGCAACTCCCAGATTTCTCCTTTGTAGCATCTGATGTCTAACTGAATAGTAATAAAGCACTATAGTGACTTAGTCAATAACTCCAGAAGAATACATACTCCTGGTCTGGCTTTATACTGCTGTTTAATATCAAGAGGAACCCAGCAGTAAAAAAAGCACCAATGATTTTTACCTCTCATCATTTCTGTGAGCATTTGATTCAGAGACCCAATAAGCCTGATATGCCTAATGATGTTATTGCACTAGTGCTTTCAGGAAACACCTCCCAATACAGGAAGCTAATCTCGGTTTAAATTGAGGACTGAATCTACGAGTATCTCTTGATATTCAACTCTTGATATCTCAACTCTTCATTGTCTCTGAAACAAACTTTGAATTATATTTACAGTGCACGGCTACTGGAATAAAAATGTATGTGAAAATGTAATTTGAGTGAAACTAATTAAATTGAAGATATAAATGAAAAAAGCCAGGAACTAGATGATCTTAATGTATCTATCTTGAGAATTTCTCATCTGCACTACCTGAAACAAACACATTATGTAACTCCAAATGGACTCACCTTTCCAAACACTGAGAGATAAGTTGCTTTGGTTTTTTTTAAATGATGCCCAGCAGTTTTCTGAAGTAAGCTAGGATTTAAAAATGGATCCCAACTCAGGTATTTCCTAAAGGACCAGACTGTGGGTAGGGATGGGTTTTCTGAACACTCCTGCAGAATTTATTAGGATAAACTCAAGATCCTGATTTTGATCTTTAAACACTGCTACAGTTTTTAGGTCAGGCAAAAAAGTCTGATGTAAAAGATTTCCTTAAGCCATTGGACAAATAAAGCACCGCCTCAGCTTTCAACTTTCTTGGCTTTCAGACTGTAATCCCTCAATTCAAAGAACTCTTCACCACCAGCAGCAACAGGAAAGCCATTTCAAATAGCTTTGACCTCACAGTTTCAGAGGCCAATTTTTTTTTTAAAACATTACTGAAACATACCCTTATATCAACATTAATAAAGCAAAACCTTCACATGTGTAACTATCTCACACCCTCCCCAACACATACAATTAATAGATTTTAAAGACAAGAAAAGACCATTGCACTCTTCCACTATAACTCTATACTCAGAAAATCTCATTCAATGTTTTCTGCATCAGTGCCCTAAATTTTGCCCGAATATAAGATAACTTAAAAACAATATCCAGTTTAATCTGAAGAGTTCAAGCAAAGAATTCCTCTCAACCCTACATTAAGCTACATCAATGGCTAATTACCTTCATAAGTATCCTATTTCTAATCCAATATGGAACATAGTGAAGTATATATGAATTTCTCACTCTATAATCCTATTAGGGACCTACTTTTCCATGAGTAGAAGGTTATTCAGGAAACAAGACAAAAGATCTCATTTTATATACGGGTATTGCTAGCTGTTGCCCCACTGTTTCTTTTTTTATGATCTTGACAATGGAGACAGTGGTTTCTAAGATTAGGCAAATTCAGTGTAAGTTATAAATAGCCAATTGAACTAGCCAACAAAAAGAAGACAGGACAGCTGCTGAATTGGCACTACTAACCCTAATTCAAAGGTTAAGCCTATTGCTTCCTTTTCAAACTTTGGAGGCAAAATAAAGCCCTGGATAATGCATGCAGCATAATGAGTTAGAGATCTGTGTGCAGTTGCAGAGCTACAATCTTTTGGGATCACGGAAACATGGATGAAGTGTTGCAATGAGAGCATGCAGGCTCTTTAGGAAAGACAGGATGGGAAGATGAGGAGGAGGAGTTGCCCTTTATGCGAGAGAGCAGCTGGAGTGCATGGAGCTCTGCCTGGGGATGGATGAAGTTGGGGAAGCAAAAGCCCAAATGGAACTGAATCTGGCCAGGTATGTCAAAGACAATGTGAAGGGCTTCTAGAAGTACATAGATGACAAAAGGAAGACTAGCAAAAATGTGGGTCCATTGCTTAATGAGACAGGGGACCTGGTTATACAGAACATGGAAAAGGCTGAGGTCCTGAATGCCTTCTTTGCCTCAGTCTTTACTAGCAAGACCAGCCTTCAGGACTCCCAGGCATCAGAGACCAGGGAGACCGGAGCAAGGAAGATATACCCTTGGAAGAAGAGGATCATGCAGGGAATACTTAAGCAAAATGGACATATATAAGTCCATGCGCCCAGATGGGATGCGAACATGAGTGCTGAAGGAGTTGGCTGATGTCATTGCAAGGCCAATCTTGATAATCTTTGATCAATGATGGTGACTGGCAGAAGTGCTGGAAGAAAGCAAATGTCAGTCCTGACTTCAAGAAGAGCAAGAAGGAGGACTCAGAGAACTACAGGCTGCTCAGCCTCATCTCAATCCCTGGAAGGTGATGGAGCAGCTAATCCTGGAAACCATTTCCAGGCACGTGAAGGACAAGAAACTCCTCAGGAGTAGTCAGCACTGGAAAGTTTGTGATATGTCTAAATTTATTCATTGATACTTACAAGTACAAAACTCAGTAAGTGTAAGCTGTAAAAGCTCTACAATTAAGAGTTCTATTTTCCACTTTAGCTTTTCAACACAAAGCCTAGGACATAGAACAGTTTGTTAAATCCGAGTTAAAGAAGTAACACCACCTTGTACAACCAATACCCTTGATTCATTCTGACTAAATGGCTTATTTAAATCGGGGGCGGGGGATGTCACTGAAAGACAAACTTTATGCATCAATCTGTACTCCTGAATATAAGTTGCTTCTAAAAAGATTTTTTCAGGTCCGTGCTTAAAATTTAGCAGCTACATCAACTGGAAATGTTTACAAAATTTGTTCCTAATGTTCAAACACACATGTAGAGCTTCATGGAGCTGCCTCCCTGCATGCCCAGTTCAGAGAAGAATTATATAGTAGCAACTGCATTTTCGTGCATCACCTAAGTTCACCTCATGTGTGTTTTATATGTAGAAAATGCTACATCAAAATACACAACCATTTTTCAGTTTCACTGCTACTCTCATACTTTATGCAATTCACAGAAAGAAACTGGATGTGTAGCGAAAGTGATGTTCTCTGTGATTGTAGGCAACCCACCTCATGTCATACAGTAAGTCTGATATACTGAAATACTAAACAGAACCCCAGAAAGCCAGTATTTTTTATGATAGGATTATCCTTCCTCTTATAGAGCCCACCGCTCCCCTCTTTGACTTGAAGCTCTTAATGTTGCAAAACCTGAGTACATGATGGACCACCTAACCAGGATGAGGAGGCAGA
>NW_009224048.1:553-799 GCF_000690835.1 Fulmarus glacialis | reverse complement strand
GGAGGCCGGTGTCGGCTGGCGAGGAGCTCGCCCGCAGCCGGGGGGGACGGGGCACGCGCGACCCCACAGCTTGGGCTCGGATCCTGCAGCATCACGGGCTGGGGAAAGCGAGGGGGGATCGGGCTGGGTGTCACACCTCAGCCTGCAGCGGGGAAGCGACGCGTTGTGTCGCATTGCATTGCAAAGCTTCGCGCTGTGCTCCATCACATTGCGTTGCATTGTGGTGCGTTGCGTTGCATTGCAAAG
>NW_009224048.1:0-209 GCF_000690835.1 Fulmarus glacialis | reverse complement strand
ACGGGCGCGTTTTTCGTCCCACTTCCCTGCTCCTGGTGCTCCCCCGTTCCCCCGTGCTTGCTCTCGGAGGCGTAACGCTCATCTTGGGCATGTTTCACCAGTGGAAAATCAACTCCCGAGAGAATCCGCAGCCCCAGCTCAGGCACCTCCCGCACTCCCAGCCCCACGTGGGCACTCTCTGCACCTCCTGCACCCCCAGCCCTGGCTCA
>NW_009224047.1:7832-10816 GCF_000690835.1 Fulmarus glacialis | reverse complement strand
AATTAGGAGCTGCGACTCGTAAGTGCGGCGCCTCCCCGGGGGCAGCGGGCCCGGCCCGGCCTCGCTTCTCCCAGCACTGATCACGAAGGTAAGAGGTTTGCCGGAGCGGAAAGGATTGCTCTTGCCAGGGACAAAACAGGGGGACAGAAGCAAACCCAGGAGCTTCACCAGGTCCCTCCCGTCCCCACGCACACGCAGCCCAGGGATGTTTGCAGGCAAATCAACCCACGCTTCAAGGTGAGGTCTCAGCCCGTCTTCTCTTGGCACCTCAACGCCGCTGCCCGTGGAAGTCCCAGCCACAGCATGTCCTCATGCCACCGTGGGAGCCTGGGCAGGAGCAGAGACAGCAGCCATCCAAGCACCGAGCTGTGCCAGAGCTAATCTCTCCTGCCTCTCACTGGAGTCTGCAGTGATCCGTTTGGGACAAATGACAGTTTTAAACACTTCTGAATGGGCACAGAGTCCAAGACCTGACCGTAAAATCTGGTTTTGAAAGGGCTTAAAATAAATCCCACGCTGCCCTAGTCTTGCTATTTAAAGGGGATTATCTACGAGGTTCAGGAGCACACAGAGAAACAGCAAGACAACTTGTGCACCTAAATCCCCTCAAAGACCTTAGGAAATCCCTCCACACTTCACCAACCAACTGGCTGGGACTCACAGGACACCCTCCAACTCTCACCTACAGTTGTACCACATGCCCAGGGAAGTCAAAGGCTTCTGTCAGATGTGTGGGGTTCATTCCCAGCTGCACAGCAGCACACACCTGATCTCCAGAGATGGTCCCCTCCTCACTGGGGACTGTGCTGCAGCTGTGCCCGGGGAGGGTATTGGTGCCATCATCCTGCAGCTGCCTCCATCACCCCGCAGAGCTGAGCCCCAGCACCCCCATCAGATGGAAATCCAGCTTTGCCCAGTGAGACATCCCCCCTGTGGGAAAAAGCCACCCTGCACCACTCAGACAGTGAGGGTTTTTTAATAAATACCTTTTTTTTGCACAGAAATATACCTAGTTTTACAGAATACAAACTCCAGGGATAATGACCGAGCATCAAAGACAGAGGATGCAGAGCGCCCTTCTGTCTCCTTCCGGTCTTTTCCAGGCTCTGACCCCGACGCTCACTGTCAGGTCTTCCCATAACCCCGATTTGCTAAGGCTGAAAGGCAGAGTAAAGGCCTGGGAGGGGACAGACAAGGTGCCAGCAGTTGCAAACCCCACGTGTCCCGCCCCAGGAATGGCCACGCTGGGCAAGCCTCAGCTCTGGGCTGAGGGCACCTGCTGTGAGAGCATTGCTGGGACCGAGCTGGGTGCAGGCAGTCAATGGATGTACAATAGCCTTTCAGTGCTGGTGGAGAGACTGGTGCTGGGGTGAACACCAAGGGGTGGCAGTGCTGGGAGTTTCTGGGCTACTCCTGGGGGGTTGGTGAGCACAACCCCCTTTTTAACCCATCAGACATGACTGAGAAAGGACAGCCCTGTTGCTTGGACCCCAAAAGCAGCTGCCCAGGTAAAGGGGACACTGTGGTCCCACACCAAAGCACCTGGCTCTGCCTTGCCCTGGCACCACAACCACCCAGTGGTCAGGCGCAACAGGGTTTGGCCCTATCCCAACCCACTGGCATCGCCGGGTCGTGGCATGATCAGTCAGCTCTCATCTCTGCAGCCGCCTCTGTCAGCAGGCCCTCCACACCATGGCCATGGCCACCAAGCACTCTGCCCATCAGAGGGGTCTGGAGAAGAGTAGGGTCTCGCATTCCCCTTTATCTGCTCTGGAGGACAAAGAGCCCCAAAAGAGAGGGGCCAGGCAGGACGGAGAGGTTTGGGGTAGGGAGAGGGGAGGTTTGGCCCATCCGCAGGCTCCCTGTGCTGGCATCCCATCCCTGGGGCAGACATCAGACAGGCCATGCTCCAGGAAAGAGGAGCATTCCCACCGCTTAAAGCCATGGGACCACCTTTGCTTTGAGGTCAGAGATGACCTCATTGGCCAGCTCTGCCACAGCCAGACCTCCAGCTGCCTGGCACCCCGCAGTGGGAAAGCAGAGAGCATCAGGAAAAGGACTTGCTACTCCAAAGTCACTTACTTCACATACACAAGCCTTTCCCCCTTTTCAAAGGGATCTAGGAGATCAGAAAGCACCTCCCTGATGGCTCTTCCCTGATCTCCAGAGAGCAAATATCGCTACAGGCACCGCAGGATGGACCGGACTCCCCTCTCCCACCTGGCAGCAAATCCACACAAGGGAGGCACTTTCTCCCCAAACACAGAGCATGGGCACCGACTGTGGGGATGGACAGAAATTCGCCGCACCTCTCCTGCATCCCCAACTCCTAATCAGAGCCCCGAGCAGCAAAATGGGGCCTGGTGAGGACATGGGGTAAGGCTGAGTAGTGCCCCAGGGAGGCAGTGAGGCTGTTTTAATCATGGGAAATGTTATGTCTATTCGAGGGGGAAGTGAGGAAAACAAATGCACCATGGGGAGACCCCCACATTGAGCCAGGAACAAGCTGTTGCTCTGCTCTGGCTGCTACAGCACTTATGTGAGCGGGGAGTGAGGGGCAGGAGATGGCTGGCGGGCTCCAGAGCCATCCCCGCAGCCCAGTCTCACCCAGCTTGGGGACAGCTATTTTTGGTTAGGAGGGTAAGGCTATTGTGTGATGGCACCAGCTTGTACAGGTGAGATGGGGTGCCGACTGGCACCTGAAGGGAGTTGCAGGCACGGCAAAGGGACAGCACTTATGTGAGCGGGGAGTGAGGGGCAGGAGATGGCTGGCGGGCTCCAGAGCCATCCCCGCAGCCCAGTCTCACCCAGCTTGGGGACAGCTATTTTTGGTTAGGAGGGTAAGGCTATTGTGTGATGGCACCAGCTTGTACAGGTGAGATGGGGTGCCGACTGGCACCTGAAGGGAGTTGCAGGCACGGCAAAGGGAGGGGGGGTGGGGGAGAGTAAGGGTGTGAAGAGGCAGGAAGGGGGGAGAACCGGCG
>NW_009224047.1:325-7807 GCF_000690835.1 Fulmarus glacialis | reverse complement strand
CTTGGGCGGCGGGTCATTGTAGGAGACGCTGGTCTCTTCGCCACTGCTGCTCTCCGGATGGCCCGTCACCTCCTCATAGGAAGGGGGAGGGGTGGCACTGGACAGTCTGGAGAGGACAGAGACTGAATGCTCTGGCGGGTAGAGGGTGCTGTCTTGCTGGGGCATGCCCGCAGCTCTGCCGTCTCCAGCCATGCGGTTGCTCGCTTCTCGCTGATACTGGGTTTCCCCTTGGCTTTGCGACCGCTCCCGATACACCATGACCCTGGGGAGGCTGCGTCCCGTTCGGCTGCCCAGGTAACGGTTCTGGGCATAGGAAGGGCGGTGGCGGGTGGCCTTTTGAAGCTGGCACCTCCAGATGATGAAGAGGGCGATGACTATCAGAAGAGCCACTCCCAAGAGGGGCACCACCACGTACATAGCGTCTGAGCGCTCTGTACTGTGCCCAGGGTCCTTGACAGAGTAGACCGAGTTGGTGTAGCCCTTCCAAAACTCCATCTGTGGCAGGAACAGAGAAGCAACCATCATGTGCTGCAGGTGGGACAAGCACCCCCTGACCACCACGAGCAATAATCACTGCCCTCCCTAGGCCCACAAAAGAGGCAGTTTTTCGGCCATCCCCCACCACTCTTACCAGGGTGGCCAGCATCTGAGCCGCTGTGGGAACCAATAAAAAAGATCATGGGAACATCCCTCAACAGCGGCCAACAGCCCCCACACCAAGCAGGGAGAAATTTGGCTAACACCAACCCCAGCCTGGAGAGTCAGGGACAACAGCACAAATTTCCCACACATGCCATGGGAGTGCCAGCTCAACCTGCAGCTGTGGACAGGGTGTCTTGGCAATATCAAAGTGAGGGCGTTGCCTGGGAAGGGAAAGTCATGCTGGAAAACGAGGACACAGCATGCTGACTGCAGACAGAACAGGACAAAGGAAACAGGAGAGGCTGTTCCCCCTGTGCTTTCTTTCTCTGCCCCCAGCTTGCTAAGGCGTAAGCCCTCACGCATCCACTGGGGAGCAGGGCAGGACAAACGCACCGTCTTCTCCTTGTTCTCGAACACTTCCTTGACCTCCTCATAGCTGCAGACCTCCTCAATGCACTCCCGCTCGATGGTGCCCTGCCGGATCTCCTCCAGGAGCATTCCTGGCCCCCAAGAACACTGCAACACATAAGGCAGAGACATGCTGAGCAGGGACAATCCCACACTTGGCCTCTGCCCAGCCAGCCTTTCCCACCTGGCTTCCCACAGGATTTTGGTGATACAGGCATCCCAAACACCAAAAGCCCAGGGCTACAATTCAGTTAGCACAGCACAGTGCCCGCTGAGGGGTGAGCACATCCAAGGCACAAGGCTCTTGGGGTCTGCCCGGAGACATTCGGCACCAGGAGCATCCTTTCAGCAGGGCTGAGATGATAAAGACATCGGAAGCGGCAGCTGCAGACCACACATGGCAGCTGAAGAAGAGACAGAAGGCTCCAAAAAGACTTGTTTTCAACCTCCTGCCCTTGACAGGATTTCACCTTGCTGCCCCTCTGCTGCAGGACAAGGGAGATCCCACCAGGCGAGCAAGACCCCGCAGGGCTGGGACGCAGAGCCAGACCTCTCTGCCAAGCCATGGGGCCAGCACCGAGATGGACTCTCAACACATAGTGCATCATTCCACAGTCCCCCCGTGCATCACCCCAAGGCCTCCTCTCTTGCTTCACACCTCCACAGCCTCCCAGGAGGAGAGCAGACAGTCTGCTGGAAGCTGGTGTCCCTGCTGCTCTGGGGTCATGCAAGCTCAGGTGGCTTCAGGGATTCTCTTCGGTTCCCAGAGAAACCACTGTGTCTTCTCCCAGGACCAGGCCCAACAAGGGCAAACAGTCCCAACATACAGGGACAGCACAGGGGGTCATGAGTCAGATACTGAAAGGGGCCTGAGCAACATTTCCTCATATGGCATCACATTCCCATCCCTACTGCATTTTAGTGCAGAGGCCTCACAAAGCTGCCTCTGCTCCCAAAGCCTGGGAGACTCTATGTTGCCCACATCAGATCTTCCCACAGAGCATGCAGTCAGGAAGCCAGACTGAGCAGGAACAGCACCTTCCTGCCTGCAAGAGACACAGCCCTTTCAAAGCCTCTCCCCCCATATCCTGCAGGAGGGAGACCTCCATGGGGTGCAGGGAGCAAGTACCTACCAGGACCTGCAGCAGCACAGGAGAGGCAAATGAATTGTTGCCCAGAAAGCAGAAACTCCACACAAACCACAACCCTTCCAGGATCCAAACATCCCATGCAGCATTTCATAAGAGAGTGCTTCTGTAATGCAGCTCAACACACTCAGCTGTAGGCTGGCACCATCTCTTCCCACCAAGCCACATAATTGTGCTGCTTCCCTTGAGGAAGATGAATCGGTTCAGCTGGCTGATCCGCAGAAATTACCTCCTTCACCCTCAGGCTCAGTCTTCCATTGGATCAACCAGATGAACCAACTTACACTGCAGCAACATCAACAGATGCAGGACGAGGAGGCAAGGGGACAGCCACAGAGTCACCCATTAGACCAGCTTGGCTGTAACACAGAAATACTCCTTCAATAAGGAGCTTGGTGAAGATCAAACGTAACAGTGAAAAGCTACCAACTTCCTTCATGAAGAGCCTTCTACCAGAGAGACCGGCAAGTTTAATTCTGCTTTACCTTCCAAGTATCCTGCTCCTAAAACAATATAGCAAGGTATCTGTGAGAGTATTTGTAAATATCAAGGCAGGAACAAGATCATGGCGTAAGCAACTACTACTGCGCTACACCACCCCGTGCTTGGAGGCACTGTGCTCTTTTTGTGCTGTGTAGGTGCATTTTCCCCCTGTGATTTATTAATGGCTTGCTTCAGTGAGAGAGTTTCCAGAAGGCTGAACCACTGAGGTGTGAATGAAGAACAGCATGAATGATGTGAGTCAGAGACCTTCCCTCAGAATCGACTTTATTACACAAACCATTTTTTTTTTTTTTTTTTTTTTTTTTTTACAAGGACAACTGGAAAAGCATTTTCAAGAGGCACAGAAGGCATCTTGCAGGAGGGCAGGGATCAGTTTGCCTTGGCTTTCGCAGTTGAGGAGAGCTATCCTGGCTGGAGAGGGAGCAGGTTGGCAGGCCGACCTCCTCTTGAGCCTTTCCAGAATGAGACGAAACTTTACAAAGATACCATCCATTCCACAAACGTCCCATCCTTTGCTGGAGAAGTCTGGCCTCACCTCCTTTGCCTCCCGTCTTGATCAGGCTGTGGTATTAACTCTCCCCGCCTCAGCACTGGAGTCTGAGCTTCTTTCCAACTTCCTCAGCACACCTTGGAGCAACAAGCTTGGCCACAGATCTCACCATCAGGGTTTTCCATCCCTGCAGATACCAGTCACCCTGCTTTGCCGTGCTGAACTGGCCACTATGGTGGGAAATAAAAACAGACACACAGGCAGGCAGGTATCATGAGCAATGTCCCGAATGAAGGCATGCTGCGACGGAGGTGTGTGCCTCTCCCCACATCCAATTTCCCTCAGGGACCTAGAAATGGCAGAAGAGCAGAAACTAAGTCACTGCTCCCTCCCCTCTTTTACATGGAAAGTGCAAAGAGCTCCCATGTGCCTAGGGACCAGGAAAACCAATGACCTTCAGGAAACAAGAGCCTCTCTCATCTCCAGCCTGGATCCCCAACTGACAGGCAGAGCAGAGAGCTGAGCAGGTATTGTCCCCAAACCGCAGGGCAGAGGGGACTTCCCAAGGCCCAGCAGCCTCAGTACTGACCCCTTGTGCCTCTCCAAGTCTCCCCACACCAGCTGGAGAACCGGTGCTCAGGAAAGATCAGAGCTTTAGGCAGGGGGAGCAGGAGGGCTGGGTTCACTGCATCCCTGCCGGGTTTCCTGAGGTGCTGCTGGCCCCTGGTGGCAGGCAGGCTTGGCCATACCGCTACCCCACTGCTGCCCGGCTGCTTCTCTGCAGAATGACATGCGGCTGTGTCTGCGGAGGGACAGCCAGGGCTGCACGCTGCCGGAGAGCGCATGATGGTGAACATGCTGACCACCACACCCCCCTCCTGCACGTCAGGGTCACCACAAAGGGGACTGCTTGGCGGGAGACACTGACAACAGGGGATACCTCCCACAACCAGTAAGGGCTGGTGAGCCAGCACCTGAGCTCTAGGAGGGAGAAAAGACAGCAGTGGAGGAAGGCAGGGACCGAGCTGGGTACCCTCCTCATTAACAGAAGATTAAAACTGCCTTTTAAAAATACTGCCTGAAGATCTCTGCTCCCTCCCCCACCTAGCACAGCACAGATAATGAAAGAAGGCATACCTGTTATCTCTGGAGTCCTCCTCCTGCCCAGCATGGCTACTGCCTCCACCCTTCACAGCTGGCTCCAGCAACACCCTGAGCAAATCCCGCGATCCCAGCCAGATCTCTACATCTCCCTGTTCACAACTGCCGTCCTCCTTGAGCTCCCATCACATCGCTGCATGCAGCCTCCACGCAGGCTGCCCAGAAGAGCGAGGAGGGAGGGTTGAGTCCAGCTCTTACAGACCACATGCCATCCTCCACCCTGCACCCTCGCCAGTCTCAGCCCAGCTTTAGCCACTGGCCCTGAGCAGCCCCATCTGCCAGGCACTCCTTCAGACGCCAAGATGCAGCAAGCTCCCGGTGGGGCTGAGTTGGGCAGCTGCCTATCCACTGGGAATGCAAAGCCCCAGTGCCACCAGCCACACAGGCTATAGGGCAGTGTGGCCCCCAGGACGGGCAGCTCACGGGATGCCAGTCATGGGCCATGAGGAGCACCGTTGCTAGGAGATGTCAGCGCAGACCAGCAACCTCTGCAGAGGGGCCAGTCAGTCCAAAGAGCCTCAGGGAGGCCTGCCTTGCACAGCAAGCATCACGCAGATAAAGAAATGCTGCAGCATACGGGGAGTCCCAGAGAGGTCAGCCCTTCAGCATCTCCTCTTGACTCCCACCTTGCACAGGGGAGAGAGAAGCACAAGTCAGGCTGGACCTCAGACCTCATCCAGGGAAAACAGCCGATGGCATCTGCTCCCCACAGAGAGTAATACCCCCCAAAAAGCACAGGCACCCCTTCCTTGAGAGGTGACTGCCAAACATCCCCCTTCTCTCCTCCAACACCACCGCCACTTCTCCGTCTTGACTGGGGAACACTTACTTGCCATGCTGCCTCACTCGGCTACAGGGGGCTCCTGCCTACCTGCAGGGAAGAAAACAGGAGAGTCACTGACAGCTTAAATTTCACCCCCTTAAACCCAAGACCTCCATCGCCCAAGGTCAGATTCATGCAGAAAGCAGGGTGCTGTCCAGTGGACCCACAACAGTTCCCAGCCAAGCAGTGCCTCTTCAGAGAGCCAACGACTCATGCTCCCTCCCCACTCATCGCATGGCTGGAAGGACTGGAGGGGCTCAGGGCACCCTCAGCTCTCTGAGAGCCTGGAGCAGGTCTCTGCCATACTTGTGCTGCACCAGCCCGGGGAGGGCCAGGGCCCTGCCCAAGAAGCCCAGAGGGCTGCAGACAAGCAAAGTAGGAAGGGAAGAACTGGATGGAGAGTCCCCATATCTCATCAGCAGACAAGATGACTTGTGTGTTAGAAGCTGCTGGGAACAGCCTGGTGCTCTTCCCTTCCACAAGAGATTGATGGATACAGGTAAAGCAGTCATCCTGTTTTAAATCAACTTCACAGCCATGCCAGTTCTCACTTCTGCAACTCCTACCCACAACCTGCAATAAACAGGGCCATACTGTTTTCTCCACTGCCATAAAGCTGACTACACAGCAGGACAAGAAAAGAATATGCATCTCCTAAAGGTTGTTGGGCCAAGCTAAGGGCAGCAGCAAGCGTGACAGAGCTCCCTGCATACCCAGGACAACAGCTCTCCAGCTGGAAAAGCACCTTTTGTGCTTCAAAAGCAAAACTAAACTAAACGAAACCCCACAAGAGTGAAACGAAGTCCTGCAGAAGCAGAGTATATCCCTCTCTGCTCGCAGGAAGAGTTTCACTCAGTTGTTTCTCACGCTTTGTCTTCTCCCTGTGCTCGATCCCCACTGATCAGACTACCCTGGGCACACTCATCTCCTCTCACCTTGTGCAACATCTTGCTGCGGCAAAGCCACAACTCTGTCAGGAGACAGAAGGGACAGGACTAATCAGCTCCTACAGGGATTTATTGCGGATGAAGGAGCAAACTGCAGGAATTAAACCACGTGCTGATCTTAGGTCCAGGACTTCAGATATGCAGAGTTATCCCAAAAGCACTTGAATCCGCTCAGCTGGAGCGAGGTTAGGGACCGCACAGGGCCGTTCACGGGGTCAGCGGGGCTAGAAACGCATTTCTCATTTCACGTAAAAGGCAGGCATCCAGACGCACAGAAGGGCTGATGCACATCACCACAGCGGGCACTACCACACCTCACCAACAGCCACCTTCTCAGTAAACCTAGCACCTCTCCCTGCCAACATCAGGTTTCCTGTGGTTTCTGAGGTTCCTGCACCAAAAGTGGCAAGAGGCCAAACAAGCCTGGAGCTGTGTCCAGAGGCAGAAAGCAGCTTCTTTCCAACAGTTTGTGAAACTCAGATTGCAAACCTCCGTCTGGAGTTTAAGCAGGAGCGAGGGAAACCAGCAGAGCTCCAGAATTACACAGGAGGGGTCTGCCGCCTCCTGCGCCCCACAGCCCACACCAGGAGGCTTTTTCTCGAGAAATTGCACACCCAACCCCGCTTCTCTGAGCCGTCCTGGGATATGTGAGAGCAGCTGAGAGGCCCCCGGATCCGTGCACTCCCCCACAGGCTGCATCAGCTCTGAGCAGGGACCACCTGACCTGCTTTTGTTGTCATCAGTTTTTATGAAGAGACCCAAACCCACAGGATAAAAGAATGCACAGCATGGAAAACTTGCCGCAGTTTCCACACAAAACCTCTGTATCACTCGTTGTTACAGGCATTCTCCCCCTTTGATAGACAGAGAACAGAGACGCAGAAATGAGGATATTCAAGACCAGATTTGTCAGGACCCCCAGCTCCATAACCCACGTCATACATCAGGCAACACATTTAATGCGTCAGGAAGATTTTACCTTTAACTTTTTTCCAAGTGTCTGTGCCAGTGCACCCAGTGTCACAGCTCAGAGATGGTTTATTCCAGTGCAACAATAAGACAGGTCTACACAAGCCTACAAGCACGAGCAATGCCTGTGATAAAGGCAGACATCCCAGACGCTTATTTTTATTTCCACGTGCAAATTCCTAACCACCTCCCCAGCTCCGATGAGCAGGAAAAGCCAGACCACCACACGCGCTGACGCCAAGGCAAGCAGCATCCCTCCTGCCTCCGCACAGCCACGCAAGCCGAGAGAAGCCTGAAGCTGGAGACTGACCTAGCAGACGCCCACTCAGTCCTGGTCCCCCCCTCCAGCTTCCCAACACGCATTTGCCTCCTCTATAAATACCCCATCGA
>NW_009224047.1:0-307 GCF_000690835.1 Fulmarus glacialis | reverse complement strand
GGCGCGAGGGATGGAGCCGTAAGAGTGAGGATGCTGCAGTCGCACATTTGTGTCTCCCCCGGGCTCCCCCCATCTCCGCCCCCACTCCCGTCACCAATGCCAAAGGAGGAAATCGTGCTGCTAAAATATGGTGCGCGCACAGTGCCAGCCTCCCGCAGACCTCGAGCGGGCATGGTGGGCACACTGGGAGGCGGCACCTCCTCGCCAGGCTGGGGGGCACAAGGTACAGGTCGGGGGGGATCCACAGATGCCAGTGACGTGCCACAGCACGCAGGGCGGCTGGCGGCTCTCCTGGGGTCCCGCAGCC
>NW_009224046.1:0-8615 GCF_000690835.1 Fulmarus glacialis | reverse complement strand
GCTGTCCCGGCTATACTCCCTCCCAGCCTTTCATGCATTTGGCAGAGCATGGAAGCTGAATGTCCTTGACTAGGAGGGTACTTAGCAACAACTGAAAACATCAGTGTGTTATCAACATTCTTCTCATACTAAATCCAAAACACAGCACTAGGAAGAAATTTAACTCTATCCCAGCTGAAACCAGGACAACATCTTAAACTGAGATGCTTCAAAATAAAACTCTAACTGCCAAGCATTAGGAGACTTCATCTACATGGAAGTTTGTTTTGCTTTACTGTGGATGCTTTGTATTGCTTCAGATGCACCTAGTGCTGAACACAGCTGGGAGCAGCATTCTGAGCAAGATAGGATCATCCTCTCATCTGCTAAGAAATAATGTCATGCTTCCTCTAAATACCTGATTGCATAGCTTTTGTAAACAGGCACCACCTCCCCCCTCCCCATTTCCAGGTTTTCTTAGGGGCTTGTGGTATGTTTTTATTTATTAATTTATTTTAGGAATTTTTATTTTCTTTCCCATGTTTTCCAAAAGTAATAGCTGAATAGTGAGGTCTGAGCAGAGCGAGTACTTCCGAAACTGAACTGAAATAGCCATTACTGCTTGTCGAGATGGAAGATGGAAGTATCTATTGAGGCATAGCATCCAGGCACTGTTTTGCTTTATAATACTTTTTATTATATCACAGAATCATTAATACATTCTAGCTTAAAATGAGTCTCACTCTTTTTGTTGCTCAGGAATTCAGTATGATAACGATTAGAAACAGTCATCTAATTGCCAGCTTAAACATCCGGTGTAAATTTATACCCATTTATTCATATGTCAACACAACTGTACATCCAGAAATCCTTTTCACTGTCCCCAGGGGTATTTAATTCATTTATCATTGATATCTAAACACAATATTTCAACCTTCATTTTGAAAACAAGTATTCTTCTTCTGCGGACTTGTAAAGTGGACTTGTATTCTTGCAGTTCTGATAGATCTTATTTTCATAGAATCATAGAATCATTAAAGTTGGAAAAGACTTCTAAGATCATCAAGTCCAACGGTCAACCCAACACCACCCTGCCCACTAAACCATGTCCCTAAGCGCCTCATCTACACATCTTTTAAATACTTCCAGGGATGGTGACTCCACCACTTCCCTGGGCAGCCTGTTCCAGGGCCTGACCACTCTTTCAGTAAAGAAATTTTTCCTAATGTCCAAGCTAAACCTCCCTTGGCGCAACTTGAGGCCATTTCCTCTCGTCCTATCGCTAGTTACGTGGGAGAAGAGACCAACCCCCACCTCGCTACAACCTCCTTTCAGGTAGTTGTAGAGCGCGATGAGGTCTCCCCTCAGCCTCCTCTTCTCCAGGCTAAACAGCCCCAGTTCCCTCAGCCGCTCCTCATAAGACTTGTTCTCTAGACCCTTCACCAGCTTTCTTGCCCTTCTCTGGACACGCTCCAACACCTCCATGTCCTTCTTGTAGTGAGGGGCCCAAAACTGAACACAGGATTCGAGGTGCGGCCTCAATTTTATCTCTTCCCACTTGAATAAATCCTCTTTCTACATAGGTGACTGGAATTGAGAGCTTGTATGAAAACTGTTCACATCAATACATCCCACAGTGGGAATAATTTCCTTATCTCTTCTGGAAGTTATTTAAATTATGCATCCTATGATGCCATTGGCCTTTTCACAGACATGGTGTGTTTATCCTGTGGAGTAACCTTGCTCTTGAGTAAAACACAAACTTTTCTCCAGCTCTGATTTTATAACAGAAATGCATGTTTTCAGTCTCTAAGTAACCTTGTAAATACCTTTGCATGATTTAATACTTTAAAATCTAATTCTTTATTATTCCAATCTTCATCTCCTTCATGTTTAAAATTCTAGTCCTTTCCTTTGAGTGTTCCTCCCAATTTTGTTTTTCAAGGAATTTCATTGCAGCTCTTGTCCCGTGTGACTAGGTGATTCGTGAATATACTAAATAACATCAGGTACTTCAGGAACTTCACTAGGTGGCTTCCAGCATTATGAATCTTCAAAGGAGCATGTTGTTGTTCCTCCTTTAACTAATTTGCAGGATCTTGTACTAATATATAGAATCTACACTTCAATGATGAACCTTTTCTTAGAAAACATTTTTTTCCAAAGAAAAAGGGAAAGTTATAGTCTGGACTGCAGAGGTTTTGTCTGAAAAACTGTTAATGTATTGCCCTATTTTTACTATTTTTACCTCTTCCCCCGCCCCCCATGTTGTTCTTCTTCAAAACTTGTTTTTAAAGCTTTTTGGGCTGCTTAAAATCAGATTGCCAGCCTGACTCACACTCCTTTCCCTGCTCCCACCTGCTTTCTTGCAATGTTTGTGTTATTTTGGGATGATGCCATGTTTCACTAAATGTATTAAAAACTAATCTTTGGTCTACAATTTTGTGTGCTCTTGTGTCCAAATTTGTGGTTTTGGAGTTGTCTGGTCAGTGTGTTGTGTTTTAAAGTTTTGCTTGCACATCAGTTTTGGAATTACTTATTTCTATACTTCTTCCAGCCTGCCCCCATTCCACATTTTCCTTCATGTTCAACATCATCTGCTGTATTGAATGTGTTACGGAGCATTTTATTATATAGCTTCCATATGTTATCTTTAATTAATGCTGCTTCATCATTGTGCATGTTTACTTACCATTTTTTACAGCTGAATAATTTTTTGGCTTCATTTTTAATGCAGAGTCTAACTCAGTCCGACTATGTGCAATTCTTGCTCTATTTGTACTTTTCTTCATCTTTAAGACATAACATTCTTTGGTAAGTTCTTTTCTCTGTTGCTTTATAAGACGTTTGCATATCCAAGTATTCCATTAGTATTCCATTTCACAAGTGGACGAGTACTTGCTTGGGACACCCATTCCAGGCTGTACTTGCACCTTTTTGTTATAATGAAATTCAGTTTCCTCTGTGCTCTGAAATTCTTAGCCCGCTTAGTACAATTTCTCTACCTTTATTGAAGTTTCCCCTTTTGAAACAGTGGTTCTTGATGCAGCCTTTTTTTATGCTTCTGTTGAAGTTAATTGAATCGGATTGTAATCATTCCGGCTGTAGTTATTCTGTACAATGCAGTTCAATTTTTAACTTTTTGTAAGTAATGAGGGCATTGAGAATAAGGGCAATAAAATTATCAGTTCAAAACACTACTTTTCAAGAAACTTTTTCTTGAAAGTCTCCTAGTATGTCAACAATAATTCAAAACATGGATTTTATTCATTACATTGCTATCAGATACTGGATGTTTTGGGCATTGTGAGAGCTATTTTGAAAACAAAAAGATTTATTTTTCAGATTGTGCCCTACTTCTCAAGTTATTGGGTTTTTTTTTTTTGTAAACAATCATGTGTAATGGAACTTCTGGAAATCCATAAATATAGATAGTCAGTGATGAAATATTCTAAAAAAAATGTTCATGCGGAAACAAATAGTGGACTAAATTTCATTCTGACTGTAACCACTGAAATGGGGTCCGGCTGACTTCAGTATAACACATTTCATGGGGGATTCTTTTTCTAAGTAGTAAGTCATGGAGGGCCTTTGACTGAGGAGACATGAAAGACCTGAATGACTGCTGCTTAGCACCTCGTTCAGTGGCTGGAATGAAATGCATTTTGCTGTGCAAAGTCATCTCTTGCTCCTGGACTTTGACTCAAATCCTTGTGTTCCTTCAGCTTTCAAAATACAGAAGTCAAACCTGTATGATCAAAGTGCACACATCAGCACAGTGTGGTTTTCACGTATAACTTGTTTTCATGTTTTTTTTCCTTAATTCTTGACCTTCCTCCTTATGACTGACTTTTATGTAAGAAAAAAAGGAATAACGATAAGCTGTGTAGTATGTGAGGGGAGTGAGGGGGAACGTTGCCTTCCCTGTGTTTGGGAGTTGAAAAATCCTGAAATGCCTGAGCAGCAGCAGCAGAGAATTTCCCCAGTAAGTTCATCTTTCATGCTTTTGTTTTTTAATGGCAAAACAAGTAAGTCTAACTACCAAAATTGAAATCTTGTCTTACGTTTTAAGTACTGATATCTGGATGACTAGGCTAAACTTTGGAAGAATGGGTTGTCACCTCTGATCTCTCCTTGATGATTCCTTATCTTGTCAATAAAGATAAATTGCAGTTTCTCGTGGTACTTCTGAGATTGCTGTTTGAATCTGATGTTGCTAAGCCACATACTACATTCAAATTATGCCTGGTTTTCAATGTTGTTCACAGGAACAAGCTTTTTACTTTCCATACACATCTTAAAGTTTCTCCATCGCCATGTTTTTTTATTCCATCTTTCTGATATTTGTGAAATAGTCATGCCTTTTCAGGTCAATGTAACAAGAACCTCGTCATGACCACAGGTTGTGGCTGCGGGTTAGTGAGGATATGAGGACATCTTGCCATTTCTGATGCCTTCCATGCTACCTGTCGTGTGGATTCTTCAATGGGCTTCCCTGCCTAGTTAGATGCGGCATCCTTCTCCTGTGTTTTGAAAGACCAGGGAAACATCATGTGTCTCATGGTGGTGAGAATTGGTGTTCACTGAGATAGCCCTTCACTCACACCAGAGCGCGAGCAGTTTTTTTGCTGTGAAGTATACTGATGCATAAAGAATGAGTCATACGTGCTGGGTGTGTGGAAGAACTGCAGTATGACAATGGGTAGGGCTTTTTTCCTTTTTATCTTGTGGGGTCTTTGACATAATATTAGCATAATATTGAGTGAATCATTTTGATGGGAAAAATACTGACAGCAGTCTTATTAAAGTCACTGTCAGTTCACCCTTTATGACTTCAGGGCAATACCGTGAAATGCAGGTTTCATGTAATTTGCTTTTATGATATTTTTTGTATGTGTAATGGACAGAGTTGTAAAAGAGAAGGTAGTTCACCAGTAGAAAGAAAAAATAGCCAAAAGCACAGAATAATAGTCTTTTAATACACAGATTATGTAAGAATTGTTAGAAAAGTTGTCTTCTGCTGAGTAAGAGTTGACAATACTCAAACATAAATTTTCTAACATGGGGAAGGTCAAGAGTGTGGATCAGAACCTGCTTCGACAAGCTTAGTCTCAGTCCAAGCTAACTGTAACCTATTTCTTGCAAAACTGAAAATATAAGGATGTTCACCAAGCATTTGGGCTTTCTGTCATTTAAATTACTGAGCTTAACTCGTGTGTCCATTTTCCTCCAGTAACCATTAATTAGGTTTAATTCTTTGGATTCTACTTGAAGATTTTGTTTCAGTGCTCACTGGTTGGCTCAATAACTTAGAGGAAGTTATATCCAGATAGTCTAGATGCAGTTTAGGATTGGGCCATGCATGGGGTTTGATGTTACCAAAAATAGACAGCTTTTTCCTGACTTTCTTGCCTCCTGTTGTATCAAGTGGGAGTTTGAAGAGAAGAGCTTTATTCAGTTGTGTTATTTCAGTGTCATATTTAAGACTGGAGATGAGCCAAAGGACTTTTTTTTTTTTGACGATGTAGGATTTAACTTGTGGGAGTGGATCATCATCTTTCCTTGCTTCTTTTTTCTCAAAGCAAAGAAGAATCACAGAATTGTCTAGTCCACCCCCCCTGCTCAAGCAGGTTGCCCAGGACTGTGTCCAGTCTCCAAGGATGGAGACTCTGCAACCACTCTGGGCATCCTGTTTTAGTGTTTGGCCACCCTCACGGAAAAAATGTGTTTTCTTGCGTTCAGATGGAATTTCCTGGGTTTAAATTTGTGCCCGTTGCCTCTTCTCCTGTCACTGGCCACCTCTGAGGCGAGTCTGGCTCCTCCTTCATTCCCTTTCCAGTGTTTGTACACATAGATAAGATCCCCTGAGCCTGCTCTTCTCCAGGCTGGGCAGTCCCAGCTCTCTCGGCCTCTCCTCGTACGACATATGCTCCAGACCCTGCATCATCTCTGTGGCCCTGCACTGGACTTGCTCCAGTGTGCCCAACTCTCTCTTGTACTGTGGAGCCCAGGACTGGACACAGCACTCCAGGTGTGTCTCATCAGTACTGGGTAGAGGGGAAGGATCACCTCCCTCTGGAGTGAAGAAATAGAAAGAATGTGGGGAAGCGTATTTAAAAAAAAGGGGGGGAAAAAGGAAAAAAAAAAAAAAAGAAAAAAATTTCACACAGTCAGATGTGTGTGAGAATCCAGCTGTTTCAGAATTTGGACAAACCACTTTGTCACCTCATTCCCCATTAAAAAGAAAAAAAAGACAGGGAAGGGAGGGACAACCCTAACATTTTATGATTGACTTTATTGCGCTACTTCCTCTGAAATACGTGTTCTCTCAGAATTTCTAATCCATTTATCCCTGCAGCATTTTTGTATGAAAGATACATTACGAGTACCCTGAGACTGCATAATGATTCCAGATGGATTGCTAAAGGCATGCAGTAAGCCTGTTTCATGGGGGAAGCAGGGCTGGCTAATCAGTTTCTTTAAAACCCATTCAGTAACTCTTGGAGTTTCACTTGCCTTTGGGCACCTGTATGTGACCTCCTGGAGAAACTTCAATGTGCTGTGTATTCTGTAGCTCGTAATACGTCAGCAACTTCAGCTTTAGTGGCTGACAATGTAACTCCTTTTAAATAAAATGAAAATTGATTTTAATTTAACAAGTAAATCATATACTTAAAAAAAATGCTATTTAAAATAATTTTGTTCCTAGTGCTACAACTGCACGAACAGTATCTTGAGCAGTGTAACTGGCCATATTGCCTGCGCACTGTCTGCCGATTTTTATTTTATCATGTGACTTTTCATGACAGTTTTCATGCTGAACTTCAAAGCTCCGGATCCACCAGGTCTCCAAGCTGCTTACCTGAGCCAAGCAAGCAGTTCTATTATTTAATCTTCTATTTTGGACCAGCAAAGTTTTGTTTTTTTTTTTTAGGGGAGGAACTTTATTTGCTTTATTGTTGCTAACTGCATTTTGGTGACTGGAAAACATTTAAATACTGCTCAGTTTGTAAATAGGTATGGGAGGGAGGAGTTGCTGTGCGTGGCATTCCTAATTACTTCATATATTGCAGTTCAACACTCTGTAGCTGGCCCACTTGCTGTCTGCCTACCTATTACCTATCACAGTAATCATTTACACTTCATACTGTGGGAATCTAACGAATCCTTAGTGTGTGTGGCTGGGCCGTGCACAGCTGGTGTAACAGAAGATTAAGTTGCCCATACACTAAACTGAATGATTGATAGCCAAGGTTTTCACCTAGCAAAGTGCAGTTTTGTTACATAATTACAAGAATTATGTGCAGCTCTAAATCTATTCCCTGACTATGAATTGAAGGGTTGTTCTGACTGAGTTATGAAAGAAATTATAAACTAATTTGTGGAAACAACATCTGTTGTACACAGGCGAAAAAAGCTCTTAAAAGAAAGAAGGAGAATTTATTTCCCTCTGTTTGCAGCTGTTTATAAGACAGAAGGAGAAAACCCAGAGTATTACAGCCAACAGTTCTTGTACAACACGTTTATGTATGCAATCTCATTTGCTGAAAAACAAGGGGTTTTGTTTTTACATAAGCCCAGGGACTTCGAGCATAGGAAAGATGCATTGAGTAAGATACAAAGAGTGGGAATCTATTTCCATATCTGTTTGGCACATGGTCTGTTGAGCTTGTGAGATCTTTGTCATTAATGTTGCAGATATGAGATGAGGTTACTCAGTAATTACGCTGCCAGAGACTAAAACTAAAATGTGAAGACCACTTAAGTTCTGGGAATATGCGTCCACACTTCCATGCAGTCTGGTGTTGTCCCAAGTGGATAGTAACCCAGCACTTTACACAGAAGAAAATGCCTTTCCATCTGCATTAGATAACATTTGCTCACTTTTGGCAAGGTTGAATACAATAAAAATGTAATTCCCTCACTGTCTATTCACATTTAAAAAAAACCAAAACCAAAACAAAACCCCCAACTTACTGCATATTTTGCATTGTCACTTTCTTTCCTGGGACTTGCAAATAGTTAACAAAAAAGAGAGTATGGAAATTTACCACAACCTACACTTTTACGTGGCTTAGATGGTTCTTTCCAAAGATAACCTGGTATGACCAGTGAGAAATTTTGAATGTTTAGTGTCCTGGTGTGAATGCTTATTGGAGCAGTTATAGTATGAGGGCAGGTTCTGTGTGTGCGTTTTTACTTACACAAAGACGATATCAAGGATATTGGCTAATTTAAACCTAGGTGGGCTTTGTTGGAACTACAAGTGACATTCATATTTGCAATGGAAATGTACTCTTTGAGATGGTGCAAAAATCATCATCAGGATTTGAGGAATACTGGATGAGAGGGGCAGAGAAGAGGGAAGAGTCAAAGGTGGCAGCAGTGTTATCAACACAAGTGATGTTTAAAGAAAAAAAAATTAGTGGCTGTGGCAGCAACAAAAGTAATCTGGTTTACAAGGGAAAATGAATTCATTTTTGGCCTTGTGAAAGTAAAACTGGTGATGAAGCATCAAAACAGATACTGAATGAAGGGAGAAACTGTTGCATGATCTAGCCAAGGTACGGAAGTACCAAAAGTGTAGGTGGGATAAGAGCGAGGGGATCAGGATCATAGAATCATAGAATCATTAA
>NW_009224045.1:0-525 GCF_000690835.1 Fulmarus glacialis | reverse complement strand
CTGAACAGAGAGCTTTGGCTGGAACGCAGACAGAAAAAAAAGAGATTTTGTGACCTTTGGAAGAAGGGGCAGGCAACTCAGAGGACTACAAGGATGTCGTGAGGTTATGCAGGGAGGAAATTAGAAGGGCAAAAGCCCAACTAGAAATTAATCTTGCTACTGCCATAAAAGACAATAAAAAATGTTTCTGTAAATACATTAACAACAAAGGAGGGATATTTTTTTTCCTTTATTGGATGCAGGGGGAAACATAGTGACAAAGGATGAGGAAAAGGCTGAGGTCCTTAATGCCTTCTTTGCCTCAGTCATTAATAGTAAGAGCAGTTGTTCTCCGGGTACCCAGCCCCCTGAGCTGGAAGACAGGGATGGGGAGCAGAACGAAGCCCCCATAATCCAAGGGGAAATGGTTAGCGAACTGCTAAACCACTTAGACAAATACAAGTCTATGGGGCCAGATGAGATTCACCCAAGGATACCAAGGGAACTGCAGAAGTGTTCACTGAGCCACTTTCCATCATTTATCAG
>NW_009224044.1:0-690 GCF_000690835.1 Fulmarus glacialis | reverse complement strand
TTGGGGCATCCCACCGCTGGACTGAGGATCGGTGAAATAAGGAGCCTTTCTGGGGGCAGGAGGAGGCGCAGGGAGGGAGCTGGAAGGGTTTGCTCCAAGCTTTTGTGCAAAACGTGGAGTCACGTTGCCGTCCCTCTGCAGGGAAGGGGCTTCTCGCCGCCGCCGCCCCCCGCGATCGCTCTGCCCGGTCGCGCTCCTCGGGAAATTTGTCACCGCGATCGTCTGGCAGGATTATTTCCCTTCTGCCGTGAAACTTTTCCTAGGCGCTCTCGCACTTTTTTTTCAAGAAACCTGTGAAAAATAAAATTTTCAGCTTTCCCTTGCTGTCCATTCGTGGCCTTCCCCGTGGATTTTTGAGAGGCGCTCGCGCACTTTTTTTTCAAGAAACCTGTGAAAAATAAAATTTTCAGCTTTCCCTTGCTGTCCATTCGTGGCCTTCCCCGTGGATTTTTGAGGGAGGCTTTTTAACTCCTCCGCTCTCCTGAATCCTATTTCAGCCAGTTCCATTTCTCCCGACTCCGAGCTAAAAAACAAACAGAAAACCCCCCAAACCTTAAATACAAATATAAGACAGGTCAGGAGGCTCCCCCCCTCCGCTTGCTGGAGCGGGTGGGGGCAGGGGCTACCCCTAGGAAAAGTGAAAAGCTTGTTTTAATGGGCGGTCATTGCTAAATCTCACCTTAGGGACAA
>NW_009224043.1:2844-3122 GCF_000690835.1 Fulmarus glacialis | reverse complement strand
GGTCAGCGGGGCCTGGGGGAAGAGGGGCACCCGGTGTGCCGCGTCCTGGTTGTAGGTGCTATGGGCTGGAGGATGATGAGGGCAAGTAGCCACCCCACAGAGAGGCTGATGTAATCAGGGCAGGGCCGGGGGGCCAGGCTGAGCTCCAGATGTCCTTGTGGGCATCACTTTCCCCCTGAGCACCTCTTTCCCCTCATCATGAGGATCCCACTGCCATCTTCTCCCTGTCTGCAGCTCCACAGGGAAGGGCAGTGGGGTGTTCAGAGGCAGGGGAGCCC
>NW_009224043.1:1870-2367 GCF_000690835.1 Fulmarus glacialis | reverse complement strand
AGCAGCAGCTGCCTCCTCTCCTGCCCTGAGCAAACCCTCAGCCCCCGACTGTCCTGGTCCTTGCGGTGTGAGAGGAGGATAACGAATCTGCGGAGCTGGGGCAGGCTGGGCTGTCTCTGCCAGTGACTCTGGTGCTCAGGTCAGAGCAGGAATTTGCTACGGGAAGGGCTGTGGCCGTGAAGCAGGCAGGAATTCAGGCAGATGGATCCCAGCCCTGCCTTCGGGCTGTAACGACGGCACAGCCGGCACCACAGCCGCGCTGGGAACCCCCTGCTTTGAACTGGCCTCTCCCACTATTGTGGGAGCAAACCCCCCCACCCCGATGCTCCCCACGGCCTCGAGCCCCAGCACCGCTCAGAGAGGGCTGGCACAAGCAGCCGAGTGGGCTGGGGTATCCTGTCCCCCCTTCTCCTGACACTGGGGCCCGGCCAGGCCCCCTCCCTGCACAGGGGCTCTTTGTGGGCCTACCCACGGGGCGCCCCACGGCTCCGCGGCCG
>NW_009224043.1:391-1777 GCF_000690835.1 Fulmarus glacialis | reverse complement strand
TGGCACGTCGGGAAGGAGGGTCCCATCCTGGCCGTGCTATGGGCTCCCTGGGTCCAAACCCCAAACTGTGACCTTTCTGGTCTTTTGCAGGGACATACACAGCCCTGCCTCATGCTGGGGCACCCAAATAATGAGCCTGGCCACCCCTGGGGGGATAGGACACACTGCTGGAAGGGGATGTCCCCGTGGGGTGGGGGGGGCAGAGCTGTTTGGGCAGATCATGCGCTAACTGCTGTGTTTTGCAGGCTACTGCAAGGCGAGCGGCGCAGGAGGAGGCTATGCCCAGGAGTCTCCCAGGGCTGCGGGGTAAGGGCTGCTGGTGCTGGGCAGGGACGCTGCAGGCGTGTGCTGGGTGCTGGTGACGTGCCCTTCCTGGGGACTTCTTGAGGGAAGGGGCTCTGGGGGTCCCAGGAGGGGTCGGGGGAGCCCTGTGCCGCAGGGGCAGGACGCGGAGGAGCTGGGTGCGTGCGTGAGCCCCATGGCCTGTACGAGCTCCGTGGGCGGTGAGCAACGCTGCAGGAGGAGTCAGTTATTGTCCCGGCATTGCCTTTCCTGGTCCAGGGTGAAGAAGAGCCACCACGGCTGTGCCCAGCCTTCCCCGGGGGACGCCGCCATCCGCCTGCAGCTGACGGAGAGGGAGCAGGCCCTGCTCCTGGCGCAGGAGACCATCCAGGTGAGCCCACCCTCCGTCACCCAGCCAAGCGCCGTCCCCGTGGCAGCACCGAGGCAGATGGCCCAGAGATGTGGTTCAGTCCCTGCAGCCCTCATCTCCTTCCGCGGCAGAAGGTGTTTTGCTGACATTTATCGGGTAAAAGCCCTTGTAAAGCCGCTGCCTGCAGATCTCCCCCGGGGGTGAACAGCTTTCTCTTTCAATCCTTCCCACCTGGCTGTGCCCTCAATCTCTGTGGCACACACCCACGTCAGTCACATCGATCCGTGATTCCCAAATGTTCCCGATCCTCATCTTTTCTGGTCAGCCTTCCAGCCCGCAGTAATGAGGGTGATGCAGAACAGGCATTGCAGCTGCACAGACCCTCTGCCGTGGCCCCCGAACCATCCCGGAGCTGCAGACCTGGCTCCGGGCGTCCCTTATTGGACCCTGGGCAGTGGGTGATTTTTGAAACAGAGCTTCATTCAGCACCGAGCCAGGGCAGTGCCTTGCCTAAAACCGGGGCTTTTCTGCTGGAAAACATCTCCTAAGATGTAAAATTTTGAAGGAGGGGAAGGAATGCTGTGGGGCATCTCAGATGGGAAGAGTTGTCACCAGGTCCTGGTGGGGAGCTAGCACTCCTGGGCCATGTTTTGAGGGAGCGTTTGCTTGATGCGGGTTGTGGGAGCAGAAATAGGGACCCCAAATCTGGCACTGGTGCTTGCCTGCCTCAGTTT
>NW_009224043.1:0-302 GCF_000690835.1 Fulmarus glacialis | reverse complement strand
CCCAGCCACATCAGCCTGGCCCTGACTTCCCCGTCCCCCCCTCCATGCCCTCCGACCTCGCTGCTGACTGTCAGGCAGTCCCCGGCACCCCTGTCTGGGGTGGATGGATGTGCCTCCCGCCCCCCAAAACCAAGCTGAGGGGGTGTCGGGGTCTCTGCTCAGATCCTGCGGGGAGGCTGGAGCAGCTGCTGCACCTCAAGAACGTGCGGATAGACGACCTCAGCCGGCGTCTGCAGGAAGCCCAGGGCCAACAGCGGTGAGCGGACCCTTGCCCACCCGGCAGCCCCTCGCCCAGTGCTCCC
>NW_009224042.1:6911-12315 GCF_000690835.1 Fulmarus glacialis | reverse complement strand
CTGGCGCTGCCGGCGCCGCCGGGCCGAGATGGAGCTGAGGCACCAGCTGGAGCTGTTCCCGGGCCGCAGCGTGGCTCTCCTCCTCTTCAACCGCCTGAAAAATGCCGCTGCTCTAAGGAAAAAAGCCATGGAAGGGGCCATTGAAGGAGCATTAATAAACCCGGCAATGGTGAGTGAACGCTTGTGTTGTCCTGTTTGTACTGCCTTACTGTTTGAAGGCAGCGTGGAAATCCTTCTGCGTGGGAACTCTGAAAAACGACCTGTGCTTGTAATCGCTGTCACACGAGTTGCTGCACTCGTACTTCGCTTTCTCTGCACAAATGCCCCTCCTTTGATTTCATTAGTGTCGTACGGCTAAGGGTTCATCTGTGTAAAAGAAGGAGCCTTGGCAGGATTGGCCAAAACAATTGTCGTCTTGATTCACTTCACATCCTATTTAAATCTTCTTCCATATGTGAAGTGTAGTACTAATTGCTTAATGCTATCAAAAATCTACTATTTGGAGCCTTAGTTCTCATTTAAACCCATAACTTGTTTCTGAATCTAGTCTTTTTTGTTAGAATTAGCAAAGCAGTAGCTAGGGAAGGGGGAAGAAAAAAGAACCTAATCTGGCAATTTACTGACAAGATTTATTAATGTGATTCTTTTTTCAAAATATTTCAGTAATCTGATTGAGAGAGTGTATCTTTATTTTTAGGTCAAGTATTGCCCCACGCAGAAAATAATCACATTGACTTTGGAAGAGCAAGAATTGCTAAAATAGCTAGCAGAACACTGTTTTGCTCACTTCTACTTAGGCTATCAAAATTAAGTGGTCAGGATTTTTTCAGAGTTCAAAATAATATGTTAAATTCCTGTTTAACTTCTTCCCTTGTGTTTTACAGATTGTAGATCCTTTTCAAATTCTTGTGGCGGCCAACAAAGCAGTTCATCTACACAAGATAGGTAAAATGAAGACCAGAACTCTCTATGCAGAAATTATTTTCAGCCTTTCACCAAACAACAATGTAAGAGTTACTGAACAAATGTCTTTCTTGCCAGAGAAGCTTGCAAAGATACATGCAGCCAAACTAAATATACGTATTCACTTAACTGTTTACCTGGCTACTAATAGAAGTTACTGTTATTTTTAGTAACACTAATATGCTGTTACCTCTTGTAGCTTGTCAGAATTCCATTAATGTAAAACGTGTCAATTTATACTCTTGGTTTATTTGACCCAGTAACTGAAAAGGTTGCTTATATGTAGTGAGAAAGTAACTCATAGTATTTTGATATTTTCCATCTTTTCTTAGATTTCAGATGCATTTAAAAAGTTTGGCATTTCGGACAGTGACACAGCAGTACTCATTGTTCTGGTTGAGGACAGAGAAAAAACTATAAATCTGGAAGATATAGCATCTCAGGTAGAAGGCCAACAGGTTTCTCTAGATGAACTCCCCCAACTAACAGACACTGCCAAAGTTAAAAAGGTATGTGGCCAAAAGAGATGACTGGCGTAGAGAAAAGGGATAGTTTATTCAGTTATCTGATTAAATATCAATGGACATAATTAACTTAGGGTCTGTATTTCTTTAGCACAACTGGAAACTGGTTTTAAGTGAACCTTTCTTTATTACAATTTTTTTACTTGAAAAAAGTTCTAGTTGTCACACCCCAACACCACAAATTTTAAGTCTTCAAATTCTTAACATTGTCAGGAAGTTGGAACATAAAAATAAATTCCAGATTGCTGCCTACCACTCAAACACTTTTGCTTCCTGTTTTCTCAGGCAAATATCCATTTAATTAAAAATAAATTTTCAGTCCCGAACACTTTCATAATCTTAAACACATAAATAGTCCCAGCATGGGCGGCTAAAATAAAAATGTGTTGATTAGCTGCTAGGAACTGTGTTAGGGCATGTGTGCTTTTAACGGATTACCATATGCTAGATAGGTATCTTAAAGCATATGTGTTTCTCTTGGTAAAATTCAAGTAACTTTAATCATCTTGATCATGTCTGTCAAAGTAATGATGGGAGACATATGAATAAAATTGGACAAATCATCATAGCATATAACGTGGAGCTAAAAGTGCTGCTTTCATTCAGTTTCTTAGCTTTCCTTTATGTCTTGCAGAATTTGCTTGGTTGCTCAGTCCCGATTTTGTCTTCCAGTCACGACAAGATAGGAATTTCCAATGTCAAAAATGGGGGAAGGGGGCAAATCTTTTCTTGTGTACATATTTTTAGAAGATATGTGATCAATTTTTTTCTTCCTTATACAGCTTTTAAGTTTTTCTTGTTCTTTTTTTCTGCAGATGTACAAAGTTACTCCGCAGGAAGAAAAAATTGGCACCTTATTGGATAGTATTGTTTGCAGAATGTCAACAAAAGATGTCTTATGAAAATGTGGAAATAAATTTTTTTAAAGGAAAAAGAGGGCTTTTTAAGATGTAAAAACACTTCATTGCAATTCATCGTGCATTTCAGAGAAAGTGGTGTAGTACTGAGTAGTTTGATGACATCTTTACCTTTAACCATGAATGAGCCAGCTTGGATATGGGGGTAATCTGAGCTGTATTCTAAGCACAGAGAGCAATTCTGCCATGCAAAGCTGAATTTGCCATTGACATTTCTGTCCATTTTCTTAACGAGAAAAAAAACCACTTTTGCCAGAACCTTAAGTTGATCATAAACAGAAGGCTTGAAAATCTGTACTTAACTTTTCTCTTTCATCAAATGTTTTGCTAGTCCCAGGTAGGATTCAAACATTGTAAATAATTTTTATTAACCCTCCCCTGATTTGTCTGGTTTTGGCACCGCCGATGGATGATATCCTTTAACGATACTACTGCCGGAAAAGGCGTCTCTATGGCACGAAGTATTGCTGATGGACTAGAAGAAGGAAAGTTTCCATGAACTATCAGCAGTGCCTCCCTCTCTGCTGATGGGATAGAGTCGCTGCCCACCCTTTGGGAACAGGAAGGGGCGGGAGGGGCACTGTGGCAGCCAGTGATGGGGCAGGGGAGCAGGGGCCTCGGAGATGTGCAGAACAATGGATGAGGTCAGTATGGATGACGCTGTGGTGGTGTAAGCACCTGACAATCTGATGTCGTCAGATGCAGCGTACTGCTGAGGTACTGGTGTGTTGCTGTGGTACTTCAGTGTTGGCGTTAAAGGGTAATGAGAGGTGCTTGTACTTTATAACACTGAATTATACATGGTGATGCTGACTTCCTAGGGCTTGGTTCCAGGTGCAGAATTCACAAAGAAATTTGTACCATAGATGGATTCACTCAAATTGTCAATATAACTTACATAGCATTCTGAAAGGATCATTGAACTTACTTTGTTTTGTTGAACCAGTGTTAGGAAAGGCCATCAAAGGGAATGAAAAAGAGTACTGATTTCCAATAGTCACCAGGTCCAACAGCCCTGCATGAGTATCCTTTAATCACATGCAGGCATCCTGTTTAAGAAAAATTACTGTCCTAATTAAGTAGAAATCCATACTGTTTGTTATTGTTATGCTGTATTGTTTTTCTGGGATGTGTATAAAACTGTATAGCAGTATTGGGTTTTTTTCCTAATGTTCTCTGAGGTATTATGTTCTATGTGCTTACAAGATATTTGGCAGAGTATGCCTCAGATTCTTACACATTTTGTAAGGGAAAACAAAATGTATTTTGGGGGAGAGGCAAGTGTTTGGGAAAACAAAATGTATTTTGGGGGAGAGGCAAGTCTGAGTTAGAGTTGAAATGTTATCCACTACAGTAAATAGGCCAGCAAACTGACATATAGGCCTAGTATTGTCTGTGTTTCTGTATTTAATATGGAAATCCCTAGCTTCTGTTTTGCATTTTGATTTTGGTTAATTCTTCCCTCAATGAAAACACAGTAGTACAAATACCGTCCTTTTCTTACCAACCAAATCAATGGCAAAATACTTAGCAAGTACCAAGGGAATTACAAGGTTTATCAAAAGAAATGATTCAGGAGAAATGGCTGTACTGATTTCTTGATTTAAAGATGTTTTTACAGCATGTGTCATCCTCTCTAAAGGGAAATGTGAGGCGGTAGTAAAAAATGGAGCTTGGAAGGGCTTGACTCTTTTGAAATAAAACGTGCATAACGTCAGCATGTGAGAATTGACCGTGGAAAATAAAAGACTTGTTTTTCTTTTCTGACAGTCCAGTTGGTACATGGAGTATATCATCAGATTTGCTGGCTGAACTGCTGACATTGTTTTTGGTAGCTTAAAATAACAGCAGACAGATATGCTTAAACCACAACCTTTTTTGAACATGTGTAAAACATCAGTCTGGTCTGTTTAATATAGAAGAAATATTCATAAAAAGATCACTGTGTGACAATTGATACACAAGCTCCAAACTTGGGTTCCCAGTTTCTGATTCTTGTCCGTCTATTTCATTGCTGTAGAAACAGTTAATATGTTACTGTTGACATGAGTTAAATTATGAAATTGTGATTTACTGTGAGACCCAAATGAGCTATTTTCATGGGTGGATTTACTGGAAATGATTTTGGGAACTGAAGCCTCCATAGTATTATTCAGTCAGGCAGATGATTTGAGTCTGTTGGCAGTGAAGACTATGCCATTGCCCTGCAAGATGACAGTTTTCCCCTAGTCCCAGTTACATTATCTAAGTTAAACAAATTATTTACAAAAACTGGTAATAAATGTAGATTTTGTTGACCCTGCAAAGTTACGCTTGTCTTTCTGAACACATTAAAAATTAGTAAATTTGGATCTGTAATGTTACCGTTAAATGAACCACCGCTGTTTTCAAGCAAAGCAAAAGTTTAAGGAAAAAAGACAGGTTTTTCAAAACATTCAATGTTCTGTTGCTGTCTCCTCTGAACTTTCATACCTCATCTCCTCTGTCACAAGGAGAGGAGAGGAAGCTGAAGCATTTTCAGTACCATATTTGGATCTCCAGTGCTTCAGAGGCAGGATTATACCTGCAGGATTTATGAATTTGACAACTAAATCCAAAGTATGATGTATGGTCAGTTGTTCTAACTTTTCTTTTTTTTTATGTGGGGTGGTGAGTTGTTTTTTTGTGCCTGTGCTGCCTTTTTAACATTGCGTATATGACACAAATTGAGAAAAACCAGCAGCCTGGGCTTCTAAAAGACGATGACCAAAACCTCGTCCACCACAGAACTCACTTTCCTGCTTGAATGCTTTGCAATACATGAGTTTCTTGAGGGGGGTGGGGGGTAGGAGGAGACTGGGCAAGCAAGAAACAGACTGTACAAAGCCATCTTTTACAATGACTTTGTAATACGCGGTAAAGCCGGTAGGCTATTGCTGTTTGAGTTAAAGACAGTTCCCAAGCTTTCAGCCTAGGTAGATCTGATATATGTCCAAACTGCTGGTCTCTCCATCACGTAAC
>NW_009224042.1:0-6900 GCF_000690835.1 Fulmarus glacialis | reverse complement strand
TGTGGACATATACTCAAGGAAAACTTGCCTGCCCTGTCGTGACAGAGGTAGTCGTCCTCCCCTCGGGGAGGATGTCCAGTAGCACACCAGGATTTGTCAGCAGCCTTCACCTACAGGCTGGTGCATGTGTGCGGGATCAGATGCGTGCCCTTCTCATGGTTGAGGGAGGGTATATTTTGGCACATGGCAAATCTCGCAGTGATGTGAAAGGGACAATCAGAGGTTCTGCAGGGAAAGACAGAAACAGAGGGTAGGCTGCCTCGCATCAGGATGACTCCACCTGAGTGCTCTGCGGCCACATCTGCAGGCCACCGTGATGAACATGGCAGCACAAGCGATGCAGATTCATGATCTGGCAGCTCAGTTTATGAGCCGCAGCCTGTGCATCTCTCAACTGTGTGTTTCATATTAGTAAAATGCGTGTTTCTAAAAGCTATGTATGTTAGAACAAATAGCCAATCTGATTTACAAGATTTTAAGCAAAGGAAAAGTCCGTTTCAGCTGACAGGAGTGAATTCCCCTCCCCACGAAGTGTGCCCCCCTTCCCAGCTCTGTTCACTGGCTCCTCTCTTCTGTCATCTGAGATGCTTTTACCTGTCTGCTTTCACTTCCAAAGCACTTCACAGTTCACATCGGTCTCCTATAGCCCAAGCTTACCCTCTTGCCTTGTTGTGTTTCCAAAGCAGCAGCTTCAGGTCTCCTTCTGTGCTTACTTCAGCTAAGGGGAACCTCCCTTCATCATTTTCAAAACAAATGATTATTCAGTACCACTCTTTGACTCGTTGTCAAAACTCCCTCTCTCCTGCAAAAGCCTTGATGACAGTAAGCTTCCAGCGCGCTGAGGCCATTGCTTGTCACACAACCCCAATTGCCTGGGGTTTTTCGTACTACTGTCAGAACGTCTAAATCCCTCTCTCTTCTCATGTACTTCAATGGTACATTTACAAGGGAGGGACCATCCTTTTGCTTTCACTTGTAATAGTGGTTCACGCTATATGGTTTATGACTGGGGTCCCTATGTCCTATGACAATGTACTTAATGCACTAGTCATCTATTTATTATTATTCCTTTGTGCGTTGTTCTTCAGAGAGCATCATCAAAGCTTTGCTCCCATGCTAAAGCATGATGAGGTGGTACCTTAACAAGGGTAGGTAGGGTAACAGTGCTGCATAGATACAGGAACACCGATTCCAGCACCTACACCCGCCTGTTGAGAGCTGACACAGGTGTCTCTGGTGGTACACTGTGCTTTCTAAACACTCCTTGAGGTATGCCATGTAGGTCTTCTCAGAAACATTTCAGTTTATGTACCCCTCCTGATTATGGATGGATACCAAAATGGGGTACACAATACTTGTAAGAATTGTGTTGTCTACAGGTACTACATAATTACAAATATGTATCTATCTATTCCTAAGTATTTAAAATGTCTTGCATCTCTTCTTTATTAGGATACTGTTTGTTAGTTTAGGCAATGCTGAAATTTGGGGCTTAAGCTGAGTTTAAGCTCCAAAGGCTTGGACTATTGTTCCCAACAGCCACTGTCCCTCAGCGCTGCCAGTCCATTAACCTGAGCTCGTCAGGAGTAAGCAACCATACAATTAACAAAGAGTTTAACAGAGACTTCCAACTGGCTGTATTTCCAGAAAGCTTGCTGATTTTCTGAGTGGAGTTACTTCCCTGAAAAAGTGGGAGTATGGAATGTTCCCCACCAAGGATGGGCTGGTGTATGTAGAGGTTGGTACTGCCAATGAGGTATTAACGAATTATGGAAACGCAAGCAGTGGTTGAAAATGAATTAAATATATTGGTACAAGATTGAAGACTGAGCCAGCTGGTTCTGCAACAAAGGATGCTTACAAATAGAGTTTATTTCATGGTTTTATTCCTGAGTTTACAAAGACATTACCATAAGTTAAAAATATGCAGATGCAAGTCCCATATAAACTCTTCAGCAACAAAGATCAGAATTTGACTTGTTGTGACGTCTTCCTTTGCCTGTGGGATAGCTGGTTTTATTGATTTTTTTTTCTATGTTGTTGTGACATGGCAGATTATTTGCCTGCTTTTCATGTATGTTTTACCATGGATTGGGACAGGTAATCTTAGCAGAGGTAGAGACTGGACAACTTAAATTCAAAAATGGAAAGCTGGGGTGGATATACGAAACATTGACCAATAAAACCAGAAGTTGAACTCCTTGCTAGCATATTGTGCTTAAAGGAAGTTTCATATACATGCAAAGGGTAATATAAACATGCCTACAATGCAAACAGGTATATGTTATTCACGAAGTCATGTTCTGTATATTGCCTATTAAATTGCTTCACAGATTCAGTTCCACACGTAGCAACAGTTTTAAATAAACTGTAATATGTTGAGACCATTTTTTTGTATCTCCTGGGTATGGATAATCGACACAAATATTCCTTTAAATATTTGACAAAGAAAGCATATTGCTGCTATTAGGATGAATCCTTTCTTGACCAGGCTCCCCAAATTGCCATTAGAAGGATCATGACAATCACTGTGTAAAGGGTATGGACTGTTGCAAGATCATCTCCAGGCTCGTGCTTGAACCCAGAGGTGCTGTGCCAGTTCTCACTTTTGTCCCCATTGGTTTTCTGTCTGTGAGCACGGAGAGAATGTATCCTGCCATAACAAAAAGCAAGATTAAGATTAAAAATTATTCTTTTTTATTAACAGTTCAATAGTGTTTATAATGAAGTCCGGAGTGTGCATTGTGTCATTGACTTGACTAGATTTGTGAAAGAAAGACTCGGTATGGGCTTGTTAGAGGATGCACAGTGCTCTTACTCTTCACTGTTGATACAGATCAGCTGTATGAGAAAAAACATACCCTTTCATTTTGCAATATTATGAAAGTGTCAGGGTTTTAAAAAAATTACCAGTTTCCAAAGCTTTAATCCATGGGAATAAGCACAGCATGTACTATGTGAGTTTCCCATTCTGCTCTGATAATGTGTTTCTATCTCTGCTTTTCAGAGGGGACTTCCCTTGGCATTCTGTGCCAAGGTGTTCATTAGCCAAAGATACCAGTCAGGAGTAACTAAACAAAGCGTATCTGCAGGATTCTCTGCAGTAACATTTTACATTGCTTTGCCACCTTTCCCAAATGGTTTGAAAGCAGAAGCATTACCCTATGGTAACTGGCCTCCAGTTATTGTTATCTCCACTGAAAATTGCCTGCTAAGCCCCAGTGGGCCTGCTTCTTTTTTTTTTTAAGAGAAAAAAATGTTGAATGTCCACAATTCCATCTGAACTGGAACGCAAAAAGGAGATCAATCAGCTTGTGATTTTCATGTAGCTTAGAATGGGTCTGAGAAGTATTAGATGTATTACAGCTCCGGTTCATACATGTTCCTGCTGTTATTATTACAGAAGAGTAGGAGTTACCAAAATGTTACTGCAGATACAGTTTACGAGTAAAGAGCTTTTAAACACAAATTATATTTATACTTATGCACACTTGGAAGAGAGCTGTCAAAACTGATTTGTTACAAATGAAAGACTAGGAAGTGCAATCTGCAAAGGTAATTCATCAATAAAACAGAAGTTCTGCAGCTGAGTTTTTACAGAAAGTAGTTGTAGAATTAGAAGTACACATTTAACATTCGTATTAGGACAAGGGCTACCTTCTGTCTTGTGTAACTGCAAATCAAATAACATAGCTCCTAATCATCTGCCAGCATAATGTGAAGACCACGAGAGGAATATTCTCCCTGTCAGTAGTTCCCTTTCCTATTCCTACCTGGGGGGAATGCAGTATGTGCAGCTTACCTCCTGGAAGCATTCATGCTGTCTTGGTGATTGAGTTCCCAATGAATCAGATTTCTTCTTGCAGAGAGGAAAAAGTTGTTCTTTTTTATCCTCTTGTTTCCTTGCACAAAAGAGGAAAATCTTCACTCAGTACCAACAAAAAGAGTCTTTCTCCAAAGCCCACCAACTTGACCAATGCTAATCTGGGAGCGATTGATATGTATCAATCAAAGTTCTCAAATTACTGGTTTTCTAAAGGTAATTTTGTCATAGTTCTTCAAGAAATTCCCTGGAGCAGGTCACAAGGCAAGTAATGAGTAATCCCAATGACTGGCTTCTTTTAGCTGCTGGGATCCCTTCTTATAAACAGTAGCTTGCTGCTAAAGTGTTGCCAAATTCATAGCAACACAAGTAATGCACAGATGGAGGGTGCTGGTGATGACAAATGCAGGATGAGCTGTAACTTAGAACTACTTTCTATTAGATCACAGGCTATTTTGGGGTAAAATTTAGTTCCTTTCTACAGCTGTAATTTGGTTTAACTTGCCTGGAGTGAAATTTCAAGCCACCATCACTTAGATGTGCTCTAATATTCAAATATTTTTATGAAAAAGTAGGTGCCTTCTTTAATAATCTGTTGACTTTTAGAACACAATCATGTTCAATAAGCAGTCAATAAGCAGTATATCAGCACAAAGGAAAACATCTGGACATTTAGGGTTAGTAACAAAGTCACACACATCCTGTTCTTCCCTGACCACCTGGAGCCATAATTAACAAGAGGCTGTGCCAATGAAGAAGGTCTCCCAAAAGTTGGGCATTGCATGATTAGCTGGGTTAATGGTGGCTTTAGTGTAATAAATCCAATGGTCCAGCAACTGTTTGTAGGGCTCATGAATATACACATTTAAATTTGTAGTTTAGAAAAACAGGCCAAAGCCCTTCTTTCCCAAAACAAAATGTGAACATCATCTTGCATCATCTTTAAACTGCCAAAAAAAAAAAAAAAGTTCTCATTTAAATGTTAGTTTAAGCTTATTGCCACATATAATTGCTCTTAAGACAAATTTGAACTTGTAGTTCTGGTACATTTCTAAAGGCTTTAGCCTTTCCTTCACACAACATTTATGTTTTTATATAAATCAAATTGGTTCCTTTCATTTCAGTAAAACAATTAGCAAATTCCAAATATGTCTTGGGATATCACTTACACTCCGGAAAATTAAGACTGAGCTTGTTTACTCATATTCTCATCGGTCTTAAAACTCTTTTCCATAAATAACATTTATAAAAAGAGCTATTTTAATTTCATCGAGACTGTGAGTGCTTAATGGAAACTGATTGAGTCTCCCTTTCTTTTAAGTAAACTTGTTACAAGACTAGTACATCAGTGTGCATTTCAACAGAAGTGCATGTGCTGTTTACTTCCAACCGCTATGTGAGTAAAACTGTGTCACTGGAACCAGTGGAGCTACCGAGGACGTCATATCATTCTTCATTATTAGAAATATATTAGATATAGAAAAATAGAAATATTACAATGACTTGGAGGAAAAAATTTGGACATCAGTAAAGAATTAGTGACTTGAATCACTTCTAGCTTTTTTCAGACCTGATCCTGAGAATGTTGGCAGTTACAACTTTTGGATTCTCTTTTGTTAAATAACACATACAGAGTGGTAAATGCTGCAATAAAAGCTGTACACTGAATTTTTCCTGTATGTTTTTAGTTTTCTTTATACATTTTTTCTATTTCAGTCCTAAGATCTGTAGCACTGAGAGCCTATTTGCCCTTTCCCCATTAGTTTCATCTTGGTTTTCTGTTTCTTATTGATGCTTTCACTTTTTGACTGAACTAAGCAAAATGAGGTATGTGCAAGCCTCATCTCAGAGGTGTGAGATTGCTGATTTTTGGTCATATAATAAAATCTGGACATCTCCCAACTTTTATTCTTCTATTGTATCATCATTTTATCAAAAGATAAAATTATCTTTTATCATGCCCATGGCCCATTTTTGTTAATACAGCCAGGGACCCTTGCTCAACTTACTGAAAAAAAAATTGCTGTTGAGCTCTTAGTGAGATATTCTATAGGCTAAAGCAATGCAAGAGAAGAACAGTAGGTAAAATCATAGAACTGAAATTGTTACATCAGTAATAGTAATTCAGGGTCCCATGAGAAAAACACCAAAGAGAACAGGTATAAAATCCTGAGATAAAAAGCTGGAAGACAGAAACTCTGTAATAATGAGGATTGGCCTGTTTCACGAGCAACAAAGCCTGATGCTTCCCCACCTGACTGACGACTGCCTGCCAGGAGGGACTCCTGGGGTGATGGGGAGGGAGGAAAGGTGGGAGGTGAGCATGTTAATACTCAGCCTAGTACCCTATTTGTTTCAGCCATTTACTGTGCATATTAGCCAATACATAGGATAGTTGCTACATATTCAAGTTGCATATACACTGCTTGCAAGGCTCCATGAAAGATACCAAAATATAATTGGCCAAGTAGAGAAAGGGTTACAAAATATTTTGTCTATATGAAAATCTGCAGGTCATGATTAACCATTCTTATTCATCTGCTAAATTCCACTGCAATTTCTGAGGCCATTCATGTATTAGGAGAAAACCCTAAGCACTGCACAGCATTAAATGTCAGAAGAAAAGTGGTGTTTTCCTGGTGTTTCTTACTGACATGGGTCCACTTTTAAAACTATTCTATCGGTCAGCTCATATTAATTGGCAGTAGCTGGGACTGACATGCAGGAACCTCGCTATTCCTTATGTCAGCTTAGCAACAAGTACATACCCCTTTTGGTGCAGTTAAGTTACTTGGACAATCATATCCAGCAAAGGTGTGGAGGAAACAAAAGGAGTTCACGGCATGTGCCAAGTCCATTTTCACCCTCCACCACAACTGGCACGACAGCTGTGCTGGGAGTCACCCTGAGGCCCTGAAGCGCTTCAGGAGTGCCCAGACAACTCCTGGGCTCCCTCAGGTCCTGGCTGCAGGTCTGCAGATACCTAGTGCAGACACCAACCTCCCTACAGGGCAGGCGCACGGCGGCTTTCCCTTCCATCGCTGCCACCACCACGGCTGCCGAGGTCAGCCAGGCAA
>NW_009224041.1:5612-5867 GCF_000690835.1 Fulmarus glacialis | reverse complement strand
CACCAGGGAGGAGGAGGAGGAGGAGGAAGAGGAGGAGGAAGAGGACAGGCGGAGGAGACCAAGACCCGTCACCTTCACGCTGGGCAACGAGATACTGGGGCTGGGCCCGGAGAGTGAGTTTCAGAGCCCCGACGCCGAGGTCTACATGCACTTCATGAGGAGCCACTGCTGCTACGATGCCGTCCCCACCAGCTGCAAGCTCGTTGTCTTTGACATCTCCCTGGAGGTGACAAAGTGGGGGATCGGCAGGGACGC
>NW_009224041.1:4402-4810 GCF_000690835.1 Fulmarus glacialis | reverse complement strand
CAGAGGTGTACCTGCAGGGCTCCTTCAAGCCGCTGGTCTACATCTCCCCGAGCAATAGGTGAGCACCTGCCCGCGGGGGGAGAGCACACCCCACAGGGGGGTGTGCGTGGGATGCAGCCCTACCCTCCCCCCCACGGTGTCCCCGTCCCCCACAGTCTCTTCGATGCTGTCTACTCCCTGATCAAGCACAAGATCCACCGCCTGCCCGTCATCGAGCCCGTCTCAGGCAATGTATCTCCCTGCCCTCAGGTTCAGATCTATGAGGTGGAGGAGCACAAGATCGAGACCTGGCGAGGTAAAAGGTGGGAGGCGATGGGGGTGGCTGGGCTGGAGATGTCGCACAGGGTATGGAGGGGGGCTCCGGGGATGTGGGGCTGCCTGAGGGGGCTTGGGGGCCCCCTTTTCCAC
>NW_009224041.1:3522-3909 GCF_000690835.1 Fulmarus glacialis | reverse complement strand
AAGCCGCTGGTCTACATCTCCCCGAGCAATAGGTGAGCACCTGCCCGCGGGGGGAGAGCACACCCCACAGGGGGGTGTGCGTGGGATGCAGCCCTACCCTCCCCCCCACGGTGTCCCCGTCCCCCACAGTCTCTTCGATGCTGTCTACTCCCTGATCAAGCACAAGATCCACCGCCTGCCCGTCATCGAGCCCGTCTCAGGCAATGTCCTGCACATCCTGACGCACAAGCGCATCCTCAAGTTCCTCCACATCTTCGTGAGTGCCAGGGCTGCGTGTGCACACAGTCGGTGGGTGTGTGGGGGCACAAGTAAGGGTGTCGGGGTGCGTGTAGGTGCCAGGCCAGCCCTGCCCTGCCCCACCGCAGGGCTCCACCATCCCCAAGCGGC
>NW_009224041.1:2511-3089 GCF_000690835.1 Fulmarus glacialis | reverse complement strand
AACCCACCTCACGTGCACGAATGCACGTGCCAGCTGCCAGCGCAGATCTGCCCTGTGTGTCATTGGGGCTCGATGTCCCCCTTGGTGCCAGCACAATGGGGTGTGAGGACATGTTAGGGTGCTGAGCGGGGCCACCTCTGCCGCAGCACCTGGCAGCCCAGAAGACCTACAACAACCTGGACATCAGCGTGCGGGAGGCGCTGCGGCAGCGCACCACCTGCCTGGAGGGGGTCCTCACCTGCTACCCCCACGAAACCATGGAGGACATCATCGACCGCATCGCCAAGGAGCAGGTGAGCAGCCGGGGCGCCTTGAGCCAGTGCGAGCCCCCCCTGCCCGCTGCCCGACCTGTCTGTGATGCTCTGCCTGCGCCCACAGGTCCATCGCCTGGTTCTGGTGGACGAGAACCGGTACCCGCGGGGCATCATCTCCCTCTCTGACATCCTCCAGGCCCTTGTGCTCACTCCCGCAGGTATCGATGCTCTTAACTCTTAGCCCGCGACGCTCCATCTTTCTCCACTTGCACCCTCCATTTCTCTCCACTTCAGGTAGGAGCCGGCCACCCCCACTGACCGACG
>NW_009224041.1:1864-2299 GCF_000690835.1 Fulmarus glacialis | reverse complement strand
CCACTGCACGCCTGTCCCCTCCCTGCCGCTGGGTCACCCGCACCTCGTCACCTCCCTGCTCGGGCCACCCACCTCCATCCCAGCCAAACCGGCCCTGGGGGATGGAGGAGGCTGGGGCTGGGGTCCGGCAGTGCTGGGTGCCCAGGTGGGGACGGCGGGACCTGGATGCTGCTTGTCCCCAGGGAGACAAGGGTCACAGGAGATCCCTTCTGGGATCCTGATCTCTGGTGTCCGTGAGGAAGGATGGGGGCATCTGCCATGGAGACACCCCCAGACCTGCATCCAGGCAGTGTGTGGGATGCAGGTTTTGCAGGTCCCTGGGCTTTGGGCTGGATGAGGGTTTTGGGGTGTGAGGCACCCCAAGACAAAGGCCCTTTTTTGACCTTGCCTCAAAGCCCCCCCTGAGATCTGAGCCCCTCCAGTGCCATTTCTGGG
>NW_009224041.1:1187-1589 GCF_000690835.1 Fulmarus glacialis | reverse complement strand
GGGGGGGCACGGCGCTGGCACCCACTGTGGCCCCCGTTTAGGGGTGAACTGGGGAGAGGGGAGCTGGCCCCGGTACCCAGCTGCTTCCCAAAGGTAATGATGCTTTTTTGGGGGGGTGGTGGGGAACGGGCTTGGGACAGCCCCATCCCCACCAGTTCCTCCAGCAGAACCCAGTTGCTCCACACAGAAGGGGACTGGGAGTGGTGTGTGTTAACCACACCAGACATGGGACTCCCCCATTTCCCCATCACGGTGCCTTCACTCGCCCCATCCCTGGTGCCCATGGGGGTGGCTGTGCCGGGAGGCCACTGGGATGTCCCCCTCTGGGCCAGTATCCCCCTCCTGCTCCAGGGCTTTCGTTCAAGCCAGGGATGGAGGCAAGACCCTGCTGTCCCCTGTGCT
>NW_009224041.1:337-670 GCF_000690835.1 Fulmarus glacialis | reverse complement strand
CAGCCACCCCACTCCCATCCGGGCGTTGGATTTGAGCGCTTCGGCCGTGGCTCCCCCCCGGCGAGCACAGTCCCATCGGCTGCACCCGGTGCCCGGTAGCGTAGGCTCAGCTGCACACACAGGCTTGTTTATTGTAGGGTCACGCAGGGCTGGAGCTCCCTGGCAGAGGCGCAGCCCGCGCTGGAGCTGGCGCCAGGATGGGCACTTGCACGGGGACCCTGTGCATGTTTTGGGGTGGGCGGTGGGTATTTATTTATTTGCTGGTCTGTTCAGCCTTGTTGTAATAAAGCAGCCTGCTACAGGCACCGCCGCCTCGCCTTTCCGGGGGGCTGC
>NW_009224041.1:0-227 GCF_000690835.1 Fulmarus glacialis | reverse complement strand
CAGAGGGTGGCACCTCTGCCCATGTGGATAGAGCCAGGGGGACGGGGACATCAGGCTCATGTAGCCTTGATGGCTCCACCGTGGCAGTGGTTAACGGGTCCCCTCGGGGGCACCCTGGGTACGGCAGCCTTGGTGCCAGCAAGGCTTCTGCCTGCTGCTTCTCCCCAGTTCAGCTGGGCTCCCCAGCAGCAGGAAGGTGAGGGGGGTTCACCCTGTAGCCCAGCCCT
>NW_009224040.1:23461-26054 GCF_000690835.1 Fulmarus glacialis | reverse complement strand
GAGACCTTATTGTGGCCTTTCAGTATTTAGAGGGGGCATACAAGGCAGATGGGGACAAACTTTTTAGCATGTTCTGTTGCAACAGGGCAAGGGGGAATGGTTTTAAACTAAAAGAGGATAGATTTAGACTAGATAGAAGGAAGAAATTTTTTCCAGTGAGGGTGGTGAAACACTGGAACAGGTTTTGCCCAGAGAGGTGGTAGATGCCCCATCCCTGGAAACATTCAAGGTCAGGTTGGACGGGGCTCTGAGCAACCTGATCTAGCTGAAGATGTCCCTGCCCATGGCAGGGGTATTGGACTAGATGACCTTTAAGGGTCCCTTCTAACCCAAACTATTCTATGATTCTATGATTCTAAATCAGACTAATTGAGGCAATGGGCAAGAAAATCTCACTTTGACTCCCTTCTCCTTCCTATCCCCTAAATTTTACAAAATTATTAACAACTTTGATGCCTTGTGAAGGATTGTCTTGGGCAGCCCTAGATAGAGACAATTCTAATAGTACCAGCTGTAATACACAATACTAATTCAATTACAATTTTCTTTCTACTATTTATATAACATTTCAGCTTCTCTAGGCTTTCCCTCCCCCCCGCCTTTAATTTGGTGAAGGATGGTATCTCACCTGTAATTTATGTTACCAGATACAAATTAATTTTCTGGATATATCGAATGATTTGTAAAGGAGTCAAATTCAAATTATATCACATTATCAATGGTGAACATTTTAACTCGTTAAATAAATGACAGATGCAGAATTATGTATGAACGGTTGATAAAATGAGATAAAAAACTGCAAGGAACTGATAAGAAGGTGAACCCACTTTTTAGAAACATGTTTTTAGTTTAAAGATTAAGAAAATAATATATATATAAAAAAAACCATTCAAGGTCATAAAAAGGTTTGAACATAAAATATCTGTTGTCATTGAATAACATTCCTCTTGAGGTAAAGGGACCAATAATCCAGTTAAATACTCATACCCAATTTCATGAAATGGCAAGAGGAAAGTAAAAGCAGATATCTCCCCTGTGTGAGCTTTCTGTTTGTTAATTACACTGTAGCTAAAGTACGCAGACACCATCTGTTTCACTCAGACAACATTATATACTCAAAGAAAGTATATGAAAGCTTGAAACAAAGTTGTACAGAATTATCTTTCTATTTCCTCCATCTCCTCAAATATATTTCTTTCCTGGTAATACAATAATATGTCCATACAGCAACAGTGTAATTCAGGTTGTGTAGCTATTTATACATTATTTTTAAAATCTTAAGTTAGGGGGAAAAAAAAGTCTGTGATTCTAATAAGAAATATATACCCAAACTGTGCAACATCAAATATTTGAGAAGGATCACTGTGATTTTGTGAACCTGGACTAAAGAGTAAGAGAAATGCTGTGGCAGTAACACTTCATGAATCCTTTAACCTACCATCATTAGATCTCAACAAACTGCAAGAACATGGAGAATTAAATAAAATACCTTTCCTTTCAGATGAAACTCTAAAACCTCTTTTCAGGTAAAGCACTGGAAGTATATCAGTAGCTGATTTATGGCTTTACTCCCATGTCCCATCCATTTTTCCTTGCAACTCCATTCTTAGTCTGCATCAATCTCTTTTTCCATTCACCCTAAATGACTACCTGAATAAGTTCAGTGCATAATGCTCTCCCCATTCCCTTTTTGGCCTCAACATTAAATAAAGGAGCATGTCTGAGGCTGAAAAGCAGGTATGTGAGAGTCTCCCAAACAGGCTCTGTAAGCAGATAAGGTAGTAAAATGGCAAAAATATCTTGGAGCCAAGGAATTAAAAACTCTATTCATGGCTTCAAAAACCAGCAGATGGAGCAGAGGCACTCTGTCACTACAAGTTAAATATCTTTTACGTTGTCCTTTCATTCACATACTTCATTCTTCCTTCAAATTACTGTGTGCATGTGTTTTTTTGTTATAGAAAGAATGAGGGTACGGGAAAACAAGGGCTAATACAATTACCAAGCACAGGAAGCACAACAAGGTAAATAATGTTATCATTAAGAGTCTCTCTGTCAATCCACGTTAGAAATATTGCTAGTGCTAAACAAAATGATGATATTAGAACAGATCTTGCTAATCTTGAAAAAATATATATACATTTCACTGACCAGAAAAAAAGAAGGTCAAAATGGACCTCACTCAATGATTTTTTCTGTTTCAGCACTAAAAATGTCTAAAGGGATTTAGTAACAGTTAAGTAACTGTTTAGATTTGTCATCATGCTGCCTGTAGTGAAATGAAATAGTGCTAGAAGGCAAAAGGGAGAAGGACACTGCTGTTCCTGTAGTGCTATTTCCCGTTTCATCCTATAAAAGCGCAGCAGGAGTGAAAACTCTGCACAGATGTCTCTGAAAGCAGAAACTCTTATTGATTAGAAAAGGATGGAGACTTTAACATGCCTACATCACCTTCCTTTGTGAAAAACACCAGTCATAATTATGAGCATTCTGGCACTGCCCCAGCTGCCCTTGAAACAAAGCCAAACTAGCAACGGACTTTTTTTTTTTTTTTTTTTTTTAAAAAAAAAATTAGTTTTTCCCACAAACTGTA
>NW_009224040.1:15611-23443 GCF_000690835.1 Fulmarus glacialis | reverse complement strand
TTTCCCTAACAAAGTCAGAAATGTTATCACTGATTTCAATCGTTCCCAGCACTATAGCTACCTGTGAGTCAACTACCTTATAAAAAAAAAAGTTAAATGCATCAACTTACTTGAAAACTGTATGGCGAATCCAGATTTGCTGATATAAAAATCTGTGTCAAACTGGATAGTTACTATGTTGAGTGTACTGTGAATGCCTTCGGGAACAAGGGACCCACTAATTTCTTTGAGTAACATCTCATTCTCAGGTGGACCATCCCAAACTCGTAGAATGTCATGGGATGCCTCGGTATCAAAAGCAAGAAACTGGAGGCTGTAAGAATACCATGATTTTATTGTCAGCTTTCATATTACTCAACAACATATCTTTAGCAACAAAACTAAACAAAAAAGCAAGAAAACTTTGATTTCCAAGGGTGATTTTCCATAATGTTTCACAGCTTTACCTTTGGATGCATAAAAGCCCAATACAGAAATGTATTTGAAAGAAAAAAACTAACAATATTTGAATTTGACTACCATGAAATAATATATTACTTTAGCCATTCAAACGGTATCCACACAATCTTTTCAGAAAATAGTTTTGTTTTTCTTAAGACAGTATTATGTATCACATTCTTATCAAAACAAATTAAATAGAACTGTAAACTCATGCAATTAGTGATATAGTGGGAATAAATGTCTAACTAAAAAGAACTACTGAAATGCAGGGGTTTTTTTTAAAATGTGGATTCTTGCACTAAATGGTTCTGCTGACTCCAGCACTATTAACATATTCAATCTTATAACTTTGGCATTAAAATAACATTCGTATTAGATATTTTTAAATCAGATTTCCAGTTAACAGTTCTAGTTTGTATATACGTTTGCATATATACACATATGAATTGGTTTAAAATTCATCAGCATTTCACAAAAATATAACCAATTTTAAAGCTTGATCTTCATCAGACAATGTTTATTGAAAAATAAACAGTTTCAACACAAACCTACATATTCAAACTTAGAATGTCATAAATACTGGCCTTGAGCTGCATCTTAAATTTTAAATCCTAAATCCCTTTTTTTCTCCACTGTATAGATAAGATTTCATTATTATTGTAATCAAAATTTTTGTTATAATTGTAAGATTTGTTTTTAGTACCTGACAATATTTCCTGGGTCTACTTCAATCACCCACATGCAACGCAGATTGTTGTCATAGGGAAAAGGATAGCCAGGAGATAATATTCTTCCTGATGATTCTCCTTTAAAACGGCCTCCACATTCAGCTAATGAAAAACATTACATAATGTGTTACTTTTAATTCATTACAGATAGTCTTCCAGCTAATCATCTGAGCAATCAATTTATATGTCTACTCTCTTGCTGAATAAATAACACAAATAAACTGACTGTATGCCCTAAGATTGTAAGACAACATATAAGGACTTGAATGTGGTCTTATTTTTGAATATTTCTGTATTTTCCTTTCGCACCTATGTTTTTCTAATAATTTTGAACACAACATAATAATTAGAAAACATACCATTATATAATGAAAGGAACATGGATTGTTACTTTAAAAAAAAAAAAAAAAAGAACACCATGTCACCCTAAAGCAGTAGAATTAAACTAAGAAAACTAAATAAATTAGTTAGTACAAAATAAAATATATTTTTTTTTTAAAAAGAGAGGAAACATGCTAAATAAAAGCAGGTTATTCAGAGAGAAAATCAGCCTTTCAGCCTAGGAAAAAACTGTAAAACTTCTTACTCAAAACTTGTCCTCACAGTGAAGTTATAGTATTTCTTACAGGATAACAGATGGTAAGTAGCTCCCTCTTAGATAGCCTCAGCAAGTCATTAGGCAAAACTGAGTATGTCATAATCTTAATACCTAATCTTTGAGAAAACCTGATTTTTTAAATGTAGATCCCTGAGACCTTTAAAGCCTTCCTATTTCACTTTCCTTCTTTTTAAAGTCCCTATAATGCTGTCTTGTGAAGTGCAAAGCCAAAATAATTCTTTGATTAGATCTCTTGGTATAGTTAAAATGCAGTTTTATTTTGATTTAACATCACCTAAAATATTTAGTCGAGAGATTTATTACCTTATGATCTGTGAGTTCCGTGATAAAATATAATTGAAATGCTACTCTTGGCGGATTTTCTGACATAATAAAAGCAAATTTGCAGAGACAGGTGGCCTTTCATATCTTTGTAAGCACTTTGCCAATCTGTTAATACCTAAACACTCTTTAAAAAAAAAAAACAACTTTTTAAATTATTCAACTCAGAGGGTAGCATAGTCTATTATTCTTCCAGTAGAGTAAGGATATAAATAGAGTACACTATAAAGAAAAAATCACTCACCGACAAACTGAATGAAATTTAAAATTAACTACATTTCATCCAGGACCATGGAACAACTACAAGTTTATAATTTCTAATTTTCATAGAGGATAACCAGTTTGCTTTTTTATTATGATTTTTGAAGGCTCCCTCTCTCTCCCCAGTGGCTTATTTCTGCCTCTCCAGCAAGGTTCCAGCTCCCCAGTTCTGCTAGTTGCTGAATCAGCTGTGCAAGTGATGACTTCTCAGAAAGCAGCACCCTCTCAGGTTGCAGTCAGGAGTAACAGAGCAAAACCCTTTTTATCTTACATCTCCAGATTGCTTGCTATGAAGACAATCCTAATTAAGAATCTTAATTTTGCCTCTAAGTGTCATTGCTAAAGATTCTTCTAAGGATGTCAAATTAAAGGAAATATATATTATACTACATTTCTTCCTGCAAATTCCATGGATAGTATGTTGTATTGTAACATTTACTACATGTTTAAGATTTATGATTACTACATCTGCTTGAAAACAGTTTTGCTATTGTCTTGTCAATGTCACATTCTTCCATAAAATAATACTAAACAAGAACAGTAGCATTTTTAAGCCAATTTCTGATACTAGCAGCAAATTAAAATGTCTGTTGACTTATGTTGCTCATAAATATCCAAGAAATAATTTTATTTGAACCTAAAATAATTCATGCAACACATCACTGCTTTCACAGATTCTCGGGGTTTGCCTGAACAGTCTGTAGACTAAAAGATCTTGTAGTGGGCTGGGACCAAGTTATTGTAAGCATGAAACTTGAGTGCATACAGCTACCTGACTCATAAACAACTACCCTGGAAATAAAGGGCATCAGTGTTGCCAAAACAATCTTTTTTTTTCAATTTCCTTTCATAGCAAAGAAGCTTAGTTTCAATCTGATTCTAACTATAAGTGAATGTTGAAAGAAGGATTCCTATAAACCAGAAATGTTAGAACAGTTTATTGCTGATTCATCTTCACCTCCTGCTATTTAATCCATTACTGAATTTAAAGTCTCAAAAACTGACTGTTTTGATCATGGATGAGTAAGAGATGTTCAGACTCAGGCTTTTGTTTGGACATATTAAAGAGGTAACTAAAAGAGCTCTCAGTCCTGTACAAAAACCATTGTGACGAAATTTTGTCGTTTTCTTTGAGGAACATTTCTAATCTGAGCATGCTTTTTCTTACTGATCTTGTGCATTTCTTAACTGCCCTTCTGCTTCCCAGTTCTCCTCTAGCCAATTTCCTCATGTTGTATCATTACAAAGACATCATTAATCTTTTACTACATATTTTTCAGCCCAAGAAGACATCAACTGATATTTAAGACATTTAACAGGATTCATATTGCATCCCTTCAAGAGTATTTTAAAGCATCTGCAGTGATCCAGAAGGTATATGTAATTCAAGATCATTATTTACAATTGGTATTCAAAAACTTTTTGATTTCTTAAGCTTGTCTATACAAAAAACTCACTTGTTTTAATTAAAATTCTTTTAAAATCTATTTAGCCAAACCTATGCAATCCTCCGGTTGGGATGGATACTACTGCTGATACAGACAACAGCTTTACAACTGTTTAACTCTCTCTGGATGCAAGTAATATGTTTTACTACTTGGCTATGGAGAAATACCTAAATGAAATAAGCAAAATCAATATAAATCATTCCTAAGTTCATTTAAATGACACCATCTATGTACTTTTGTTTGCTTAAGGAAGAGCAATACATACAAATACATGGTATTCTGAAGTGGATGGATAAGTAACCTCCCTGAGAATAGCAGACTAGTAGATATGTTTTGAATAAGAACTCATTCATATATATATCTGAGTGCTACTACAGTGATACATCCTATGATTTTTAATGCTTATAATGGAATTCAAAAGTTGTTCAAACTTTTAATTTCAACTTTGTGGCACCTTCACATTTTATTTGATATTTTTGTTTCAACTTCCATCATGTGTTCTTTGTGCACCTTTTATTTGCTACTTGCATGTTCCAATGCCATGCTTTCCCCCTAATTCTTTGGTTTCATATATCCTAAATGATGTAGAAATTAGTCATGGCTTATCACAAATTTGGGATTTAAGCATTTATTCCCTATTTATTACTCTAAGAGAGCTGTTCAGTCTTTATTTGTTGCATATTTTTCCTAAATGGGCTTTATGTTTTGATAAAGATATGCCAAACTATATTGTTTTCTGTCAACCTTAAATCTAGGCACAAAGTGCATTTCACCCCTTGCTTCCCCTACTCACTCAATCCCAATTTCCTCTAAAAGGAGAAGAAAAAGGAAGAAAATTACTAGAATATTTAAGTTTTGTCTTCTTTTTGCTCTCCTACAGAAGAAATTGAGCCTGTAGGTACCTGCACAACTTATAAAGTTATTGCAATACTGTAATAAAGTGTATAACACTGTGTTATTCATCACAGCAACATAACAGAAGCCAAGTGACAAATATACAATATAACTCTATATCTCTTCATATCTTTAAGTTTTTCTTTTAATTTATTTTATAGTATTTATATGTAAATATATGAAAAGTTTTCTAGCTTAATGTTATTCAGATACAATTAGAAAAAACAAATACTAGTTTACAAGTCCTCATAAAACATATATGGTCCTGGCTTTCTGATCAAGCTGTCTTTTTATGTTGACTATTTTCTGACTATAACTAGGTTTTCACATATTAGGAATTTCAGTATGCATGAATGTTTAATAATTACTATCATTTTTAAACCTAAAAAAGGCAACACCACTCACATAGACTTAGATGACATTTATGCAGACAGATCTGTAAATGTGTGTGTAAATAGATCTGTATACATACAGATCAGATTTCACATAGATCTAACAATCCTTACAATTTTTTTCTTTCTTATATTCAGATAATAGTTTAAGTAAATAAAAAAATAAAAAATAAAAAAGTCTAATACCAATACATGATGGCAGGGGATAGTCCCACGCCCTTCTTTCCCCAGTCATACACTTTAGAAGGCTACTTCCATGGAGTGTATAACCTGGATTGCATCCATAAATTATAGTGCTTCCAGCAAAATGGCCTTGGTCACTGATTTTATATCCAAACTGTGGCACACCAGGGTCCTCACAATGTGAAAGCTCAAAACCTGTGGTAGGAATAAAAAATTGTAGTTACAAAATCAAACAGATAAATACATTAATGAAATTAAGATTTTCTGTTTTCCAACGGAAATAAAATATTTTCAGACTTCATGTAACAACATATTTAAGGTTTCTTCTCAGTGTTTAAACAGTCTAAGTAGGAGAACTGTCTATACCGCTCACTTAGAGCATGCAAACCAAACTGTGTCATAACATCATTTTTCCTAAGAGTCCAATTAAAGACTGAGAAGGAAATTCATTATCATTATCAATCAGTTCTAAAACTATGTAATAAATTATAAAATGGCAGTTAAAGTCACTGTCCATTTACTTTGATAACAATTTAGTTTGTGAATAGACATTTAAAGGCTCATAAACAAAATTGCACAGCAGATTTGTTTGTTGTTATTGTGCACAGTAGCACCAATGGCACAATAGTACCTATGGCACCGAAGAAATACTGTTATATTCATCAATCCCTACCCTAATCCTGCGTTCAGTAGTTTGTAAATTTAAAATATACATGCAGGAAGCAGTGATAATGATGATACAGAGAATTCAAGCCAAAAAATTTGCATATTTTGGAGAATTAAGAGATGTGGAGGAAGAAGGAAACGAAATGACTTATGCATTATACAGAAACAGGGAAGCATATTAACATTTGGGGAAACATAAACCGTAATTTGGGAGATTCCAAATAAGGTTTTCTATTATTAACTGAGAAGCAGTTCGAAACCTCACTTTGTTCAAAATCAAATGTATTTTATCAATATCATGCAGCTCAAACTATTTGTAGGTAAAAAAGGCACTTGTGTCAGATTGATATTCCTATATGTATGTAACAAATGAAGGGTTTTTCATGTCTGCATTGTTCAGTGAAGTCATTTACACAGTATTTGTCCAACTGGTCAACAGTTGGAAGCCTTTCACAATCTCTCCTCAGGTGCTGAATCATTACTATTGATTGATTGAAAAAATGTTCATTATTTTATTTTACAGACAAAATGCTTCAAGTTGGATAAGGCTGTTTGCTCACATAAGGAAAAAAAAAGAAAGGTCAAATGCTGTATCTTTCCAGTTCTTCCTTCCATTCATTCATGACTGTCCTGGTTTTGGCTGGGATAGAGTTAATTTTCTTCCTAGTAGTTGGTATAGTGCTGTGTTTTGATTTAGGATGAGAACAATGTTGATAACACACTGATGTTTTTAGTTGCTGTTAAGTAGTGTTTACATTAGTCAAGGACTTTTCAGTTTCCCATGCTCTTCCAGGTGCACAAGAAGCTGGGAGGGAGCATAGCCAGGACAGCTGACCCAACTGGCTAATGGGTTATTCCATACCATATGACGTCATGCTCAGTATATAAAGCTGGGGGAAGAAGAAGGAAGGGGGGGACGTTTGGAGTGATGGCGTTTGTCTTCCCAAATAACCGTTACACGTGATGGAGCCCTGCTTTCCTGGAGATGGCTGAACACCTGCCTGCTGATGGGAAGCAGTGAATGAATTCCTTGTTTTGTTTTGCTTGCATGTGCAGCTTTTGCTTTACCTATTAAACTGTCTTTATCTCAACCCACGAGTTTTCTCACTTTTACCCTTCTGATTCTCTCCCCCATCCCACCAGGGGGAGTGAGCGAGCGGCTGTGTGGGGCTGAGTTGCCAGCTGGGGTTAAACCACGACAATGACTCACTGAAAATGGCTCACCTCCTGAAGAGCCTCCACAACCTCTGAGATGAATTTTTCTCGTTCCTAGCTAAGCTATTGTTTCCCAGTACAGACTGCACTACAGAAGTTCTAAAAGAGACTAATGTGAGTCCCAAATGAAGAACCTTGTTTTGATATTGCCAGTCTGGATACTTATTGACCAGTTAGAATTTCCTGTCTTCTAAGAAAATTGTTGATCACACTGCATGAAAAGAAGTTAAAATGTGCTTTGATCCCTGAGATGCCCTCATCTCTGGACAGCCTGCTTATAGACACAGCATCAAAGTAGTCTTTTTAACAGATCACTTCCCTCTTGAGGGTGAACATGTAACTCCATTGCCTAAGTGTAGGTACTAGCAGCATTTTTGCGGTCCTAAGTGTATTTCAGCTATCCACACAGTGCTGGCAGTTCTGGCAACAGGACCAAAGGGAAAACTGTATCCTTTGGGAGAAGCAGCTGGTAGCTAGGGGCATAGTGGAGGGGATCTTGAATGGCAATAGTTGGGTATTTTAAACAACTGAAGGAGCATGAATGCTCACAATGTGTCCCTGAGGAAACAGAATGTTTCATTACAGCTTGTGGGGATTTTGTTTACTGCTTGAAAGTATCAGGGTAAGCCCATGGTACTTTTGGAAGGTTTCATTGTCTACATCT
>NW_009224040.1:12083-15594 GCF_000690835.1 Fulmarus glacialis | reverse complement strand
GTCTTGCCCTAAGTGGGAAATGGCCAATGGGTGATGATCAGTGGCACGAAGTCTAGCTGGAGGCCAGTAACTAGCAGTGTGCCCTAGGGGTTAATACTGGGTCCAATCTTGTTCAACATCTTTATTAATGATCTGGATGATGGGGTAGAGTGTACCGTCAGCAAGTTTGCTGATAATACCAAACTGGGATGAGTGGCTGGTATGCCAGAGGATCATGCTGCCATCCAGAGCGACCTCAACAGGCTGGAGAAATGGGCCAACATAAACCTCAGGAAGTTCAACAAGGAGAAGTGCAAAGTGCTCCACCTGGGGAGGAGCAAATCCATGCAGCAATATATGCTGGGGCCACCCAGCTGGAAAGCAGCTTTGCAGAAAAAGACCTGAGGGTCCTGGTGGATGCCAAGCTGAAAACAAGCCAGCAATGTGCCCTTGCAGCAAAGAAGGCTAATGGTATCCTGGGCTGCATTAGGAAGCATGTTGCCAGCAGGTCAACAGAGGTGATCCTTCCCCTCTACCCTAAGCACTGTTGCGGCCACATCTGGAGTATGGTGTCCAGTTCTGGGCTCCCCAGTACAAGAGAGATGTCAAGCTAATGAAGAGAGTCCAACAAGGGCCACTAAGATGATTAAGGGATGGGAGCATCTCTTCTATGGGTAAAGGCTGAAGAGCTGGGACTGTTCAGCCTGGAGAAGAGAAGGCTCAGGAGGGATCTTATCCATGCATATAAATCTGAAGGGAGATTGTAAAGGAGATGCAGTGTACTGAGTCTGGCTGGGATGGAGTTAATTATCTTCATAGCAGCCCATACGGTGCTATGTTTTAGATTGACTAAACCAGTGTTCATAACACACCAATGTTTCTGCTACTGCTGAGCAGTACTTGCACAGCATCAAATCCTTCTCTGTTTCTCACTCTGCCCCCCCAGCAAGTAGGCTGGAGGTGTGCAAAAGGCTGGAAGGGGACACAGCTGACCCCAGCTGACCAAAGAGATATTCATGCCATATAGTGTCATGCTGAGCAATAAAACTGCGGGATAGTCTTTCCAAAGGGGCCACTGCTCAGACACTGGCTGGGCATTGGTCTGCTTGTGGGAGGTGATGAGTGACTGCCTTTGCATCACTTGGTTTTTCTTTTTCTCTTTCCTCCCTGTCTTTATTTTGACCCATGAGTTTTTCTCAGTTTTTCTCTTCCAGTTCTACAAATATCTACAAAAGAAGATTCAGCACTGTTCAGGCTAATAACTGTTCAGGCTAGGAAAGCGTATTCTACAAGAATACCTGTCTCAAAAGACAGGAAATGTTAATGATAAGGTTCAAGTGCTGGGCTTAGATGTACCTATATAAATAAGAAAAATGAAATACCTTGACACTTACATAGTAACACAGCACTGGAAGGCCTATCTTTAATCATAGGATACAGTCCTATGCTATCACAGGCTATTATGTGGTATAATTATGCAACTTTCACCTGAAAAATAATTACATACTCTTGTAGTATCTTGAAATATTTTACTTTCATTCTGCTAGACTTATATTAGTTTTATTAGAATTAGTTTTAAAAATATGATGGAGAGTTTTTGAAACATAAGAACATTTTTTGAATAGGTGAAAATGAATGATTTAAACACAGGGAGAAAAAAGGTTGTTGACAGCTGCATTGCAGAATTACCTTATAACACTGTTCTGCTTGCTAAAAATTCAGTTTTATATAGTAATTCAGTAGTGATGAAATAATTATACACTAAAGAAATCATATAGACACATGTAACAATCACATACATTTTCAGAAGTTGCCACTTGATAAAATAGGTATATATTGCTGTTTCCTGTATACCCTCTAAGCCAGAGATCTGAAAAGATTTTTCCTCTTCTAATCTTTATAGTTTAATTTTGTCAGTCTACACATAGGTAAGAAGTTTTTGTTAGGAAACTTTCTTTATTGTTTTGGTTCCAAATTGGATTATTCTAAACAATAATCCAAACAGAATTGCTAGTGTAATGCAAAGTTAGTATCAGACACAAGTCTTAAGATGGAGAATGTCTTTTACTTATGAATTATCTTTATGAAACAATGGGTTTTGGTTACACATTTAAAATTACTCACGTGCTTAGATATTTTTATGTGCTAATACAATTAACTGAAAATTGTCCTTTTTTTTTTTACCCTTTCCAAGACTGAAAAAATCTTCAAAATAACCCTCCAGAAAAAAGACAGTGGTTTAAGTATCGAACTACGCAAAGTACTGTCAAAGCAAGGTTTCAGTATGCTATGTTTTGCGTTTTTTGAGGTACAATTATGAAACTATATTATTTTGATGAGTGATGAGTGATTTGCTGTTGATTTTATCATTATTTGTCTTTTGACTGCATTTTCATCTTATGAGCAAAGAATTTTCATTCCTTTAAAATCATAAATCTATTACTATTGTTTTCTCAAATACTTACTGGTATACACAAGCTGAAAACCTTCATCAGTGCCCTCCATGTCCGAGTTAAATTCCAACCACAAATGATTTGAAGTACTACTTAGCGTCAAGCCTCTTAATGATGCCCCAGTATACGCACCCAGCAGGTGAGCAGTGTTGTCTTTGCCATCATAGATCTGCAAAACAAACACGAGTTTTACAGTTATAAAGAAAAAAAAGGGGTATTTGATTTACAAAATAATTCTGTACATCTCCACTAAGAGGGAGGACAGCTCTGCCAAGGAAGATCTATTGCCAGTCAACCTGAAGTACTATTTGGACATGCTGTTTGCCTCTCTTGAGTTAAGTTGACTTAATTGTAGTGATTCTTCAAATGCACAATTTAAAATATGTCAGTTCCTTTTTTTGCATAACAATAGAAGTGGGCAGGGGTGCGATATCAGCTCAGTGTTTTTAAACATCTGTGTTTTCTCTTTCACTGTCAGTATTGTAATGCTGGTCACAACCTATCAGCAAACACCAATTTTGTGTAGCTGTGTCTGCCTCAAGTCACTGAGGTGGCATAATAAAAAAGCTCACATCTCCCTAGCTTTGGCTTGTTAAATAAACGTCTGAATTTTTTTTTTTCTATGTAAAGAGAGGTTCAAATATAACTATAAAGTAAAAGGAGGCTAAGAAATAAAATCAATTGAACAACTGCTTCTGTAAGTTGAAAGAATAATGTAATCTATATGAAATAACTTTTGAAAATCTGCTTTTGTTTTTAAAGCCTTTTTTTTTTTTTTTTTTTTTTTTTCCAGGTTGTTCTTTTCCATATTTGAAGGAGAAACTTCTATCAGACTACTAAATATATAAAAAAATCTTTGAATAATTCTCAGCAAATTTCCTTACAAGCTTGGTTGCTTTAAAACATCACAGGTTGTTGCATTCCTATCATTCCTAAAAATTGTTAAACTATAACTTAATAATAATTGCTAACCCAACCACTATGTCCTGTAGGATTTATTTAGTGACTTCTATAATAAATAAAACTTTGACAAATGAGTTTTAAGAAAAATTTCACCTGCAAATCAGTAAATTGACCCC
>NW_009224040.1:0-12055 GCF_000690835.1 Fulmarus glacialis | reverse complement strand
CTAAAGCTTTAGTAAAAAAATAGGGAATTGTCTCCAGTTCAAAATAAGATTTAATTGTATTAATTTGAAATGTAATTAAAGCTTGCATTTGTAAACAGGAATCTATACCACAATGAAATAAAAAAAAAAAAAATACACCACCAAAAATACACCAGTAAGACAACAAAGAGAATGTGAAATATTATGATGCCTGCTCCCCATCTGTGAGAATGACTTATACACGTAAATCCTATTTTGCAGAAATCCTCATGTGTGAAGTAATAACAAAGACTTTACATTTAATGATATGCTGAAATAAAACAAATAAGTCATTTCTAGCCATCTCTAATGAATAAATAATTGTACAGCAGTTTAAGAAGCACAGCAAAATGACTTGGTATTATTCCTTGGTTTTTTACTGAAACTAGCAAATAAATTCCAAGCAAACTTCACATTTAAATGCCAATGACCTTAAACGGAATGAAAATAAAAAATTAAAGCAAAAAAAAAGAGATGCAATTAATGCTTATCAACTAAAAAGTAATTTTAAAATATATATAATAGTATTAAAATGGATGTCTTAATTTTATTTAAAACCTCTTTAAAACCATACTGAGATCAGTAATCAAGCCAGAAAAAAACCCAACAGAAAATTAGTTCTGTTTTTTCAGTTTTGTTCCGGTAACTGAAAGAAAAAAGTTAATTCCAGGAGAATTACTGCTATCCTACAGAGATATTTACATCATGACAGACTTAAAGAAAACCCAGCTTGAACTTGATGCTCTTTCTCCTAATCTCTCCAAGCTACTTATAGCTAACAGCACCCAAGGATTCAGGATTTATTTTATTTTTAAATACTACATAAGAGTAATCCATTTCCTGCTGTGTGTGTATCACTAATAATCAACCAAAGGAAGCTATTAATAAGTTATACCAACTATTCTCAATGTCTCACCAGAACCTCCAATAAGCCACTTCATGATACAAATTTTCTTCATCTTAGAACTTTCCCACACATACTTTATTGCCAATTTTGTCAACTGTCCTACGGTATTAAACCTTTCACATTGGCACACTGACATCTCTCCAGAGTTGACAGTAATTCTACTTTACGGGCTACCTAGCTGTCCCACTATATAATACTTCTAAGCCCACATCCTTTCTATGAAGGAACAAAATTTAAAGTACCCTAACACTTCCGAAACTCTATGATTCTTTGAGTAGGAGAACTGCGTTTAGATGAGGGAGGGATGTGATTCATTTGAACGTGAAATTTTTTTTTTTTTTTTTTTTGGTTGCTGACTTTCAAATATTCAAAGTAATATCTACCCCTCTTCTTGATATAGTGGGGTCTCCCTTAGGTAAATAAATGGATGCATATTTTGTAGTTTAATTCTCAATTTAAGTCACATTGTCTTTTTTGTGCTTCATTCAAGTTAGTGGGCACTAAATAGAAACTTCTAGATGTAATTTAAATGATACAGTTATTAATTCTATTCCAAATCTATCTTTACTTTTTAAAATGTATTTAAGTTGCAAAGAAAGTGGTAACAGCCTACATTCTCTTGTGAGATTTACAGAACCAGCATTTTCTTTCTAACCTTCCTAAAATAGGTGGGAGTTTTGCTAAAGATTTTGAATGAGTTAGCAATTCAGCTTCAGAATTTGATCCAGAAGACAAGATTATATGTGAATTAAGGTAGCACTATTATCTTATTTTTAATGTAGGAATATTCTTTCTTAAGGCTTTGCCAGTGCATCTGGATTTATGTCAGTTGGGTGCTAAATGTATGGCCAAGAATAATCATTATGAAAATATTTGGTTGGATGCATTTTCCTTAAAGTCATCCTGTAGCATTAATGCAAAGAAAATTGATTCATGACTGTATAATGCCTGAATATGCCAGTGACAAGCTATTCAGAAAATGGACGTCCATCTTTATCAGCTATTTAAAGATCTGATCTCTTAAATGATTAATTCATCAAGAGGAGCAAAGGCACAGAAAATTGCATTAGTGTTCTTCATATTACAATGATATTTTTAAATGTTAAAGGGAAGGATGCTAATAGTGAACACTGTTTACATAAATATGATTTGAACTGATAGATGTAATGTTTAATTTGGGAAGGAGGGGTTATGTTTGCATTTACCGTTAGAGAATAAATAAAACTTCCTAAGCTTTCGAGGGGCTCCATTATCAACAAATTTTAAATAGAAATTAATGGCCTTTTTTCTGCTAACTTATTTAACTCCATAAAATTTTATCAAGGGAATAGTATAAAGTGAATGTATTAAATCTGTGCATTTTAATCAAACTATTTTTGAAATTTGCCATTGAAACATAAAAGGCATATGGATATGAAGATCTGTGCCTTTATAAAGAGAAGAAATAACATAAAATCAGCAGCTCAGAGCTGAGGCTGTCAACACCCTGTCAAATATATCATTTTTATCACATGCAAATAGAAGCACGAATATAAAGATAGAAAAGGGCCCATATGTTTGGGGTTTTTTTTGTCCCCTACATTTATTACCTATTTCTCACTCGTGTTTTCAGGACGATATTGCTAAAAGGATTATGATAGCAAGTGTGGAGATTTTTAAGAAACAAATTAGCAAAACACCCCAAACATTACCTCCCTTCAAAGTCTTTGCACAAACCCCCCAAAAAACTGAATCATGTGCACACATTTCAAAGCTGGCCCACAGGTGAGACAGCAAACAAATGAAGTAAAATTGAATCCTCCGTATTTTGCACCAGCACAAATTGTGCTGAGCCAATCACAGGGGAAGGGGACCCATTTTAACACCAGTTCTTCTATTGGTTTACTGACACAGTGTTACCTGCCTGTTCCTGCACGGAGTGTTTTAATAAAAGGAAGAAGAAAGATTACTTCATTACAGCATCAAATTCTTAAGGCCATTTTTTTCCACATAGGTGTAATCTCATCTGGCACATCAGCTCTCACTCTACATATTGCCAAGCACATAACCTACTAAAAAAGAAAAAAAAAAAATCCCCACAAACAACTGATATTCTCTTTCCATCTCAGTCCTTTTCATTCTTGCTGTTCCTTTCTCTTTTGTTTTACATTCATTTATGGAATCTGCCTGCAGATTTTTTTGGGGCAGGGGTCTGGTTTTTTTAACATTAACAGAAAACTAGTCATTAATTAGTACCATGCATAGGTACATTTTTATTTATGTTGAAATCTACTGAAAATAAAGAAAACAATCACATTATCTTTGTTTAAGCTTCAATTTTAATAAAAGATGCCTTTCCCCCAGTAAATTAGAAAAGTATATTAAACGATCTTTAACATAAAATAATACTTTCTACATTCAGCTGATTTCAACACAAATAAAGTGTTCACCACTAACAATGGACTATTCAGGCAAGCAGAAGAACGGCAACTCTGTTCCTTTCTGTGCAAAGCTAAAGGGTTTGCTTACAGCTATCAGAGACTATAGCGTTTACAAGCAAAATTGGTGGATGGAGATAAAAGCAGGGGAAAAAAGCAGGTAGAAATATTCTCATAATTTGGAAACCATGTATTCTTTTTCCCTGCCTTGCACATAGGCAGTTTACTCTAAAAATTTTGAATTCTGGAAACATAGCACACAAACTCAGTTATCAGTACAATTACAAAGAAGAAAACTATTTTATACAGTTTCTGAGATTAATATTAAATGGACTGGCATACAGTGACTATACAGATCTTAAATTCTTCATATGCCTTCATGAAACTTTCATGAACATTAAAACAAGATGTGGCACTATCAAGAGCAGGTTATAGCCCTAGACAAAAAAAAAAAAGTAGAGAGATTTAAATATTTCTTATAGTTTCCAATAAAAACCAACCAGCCAAACAAAAAAATCTACAACTTTAATGTAAGTAGCCAGAGCAGTTACATCAGTAAGAGAAAAAGAGAATTGCATACTAAATGAAGCAAATGGAAAACAAATTATATGTTCTGAAACCTCTGTTCTATACCAGTTCAGAATTGATAAATGGGAACTCCTCCCTCTCTGCCTGGGGAGTAACAGTAAAGGCGGTGATTTATTTGTGTTAAATATGCTGTTTCCCTCTAATGCTGTATTGCCAGTCCAGCTGCTTCATTGTTTCAATCACAGTGCTTGTCAGGTATAAATTTGATCCATGGTAAGTTACTTCATGTGGTAAGCAGCAGACCCCATGACTTGATTAAACAGCATATCAAAAGTTTACCAGAATATTCAGTCTATTCAGACTTTGAATGGAATTTTATCTGCATAGCTCTAGTAATCTAAAATATTAGCTGATAAAAAAAGTAACACAAAGTACATGATTAGCTTCTTTGCCAACAATTTCATCTATGAATTCTGAAGAACAGAGATGCATTATCCATTTCTTAATCAACGTCTGTACCTAAAAGACTGAGCTTTAACTATGAAATATTATGGGGTTGCTTCATTTATGTTTGGGGAAAGGACACTCTGTCTGGAAGCTGTTGTTTAAATATCTTGGTTTCCAAATGGTGAATTCCTTACCCTCCCTAGTTCATAGTTAAAAGGGAACTGTGTATTCACTGTATTTTTGCTGTAAGACTGGATGATAAGTTTTTTTTTTTAACTTAACTTCCTTCCATTGTCATTTTTCATTCCAGAAGCCTTCATTATTCTTTACTTACCTCAGAGATTTATTAGAGTTTGGTCAAGGCATTAATGTTATATACATTTACAAAGTAGTGATACAAATTATATAGGTTTACAGCATTTGTTGACTTTTATTGATTCACTTGAAACTAAAGTTAAAGTATAAAGCTAATGTCCTACTCCCGTAGCCAAAAGTATATATTCTCCACAGTCAGCAAAATAGGCAAATTAGGCAGTATTTTCCCTTTTCTCATTTTAGTTACCAGTTCTACAAAAATAAAAGGAAGTTCCTGCAAACTTATCTTCAAAGATGTTTTACTGGGATTAACGTAAATCAGTCTAAGAGAATACAGGAAAAAAATGTGGATAACCAAGGCTATTTTCCTGATCTTGAAGATATTAACACTAAATACTAGGCATATTCCCAAGTCAGTCACACACCAAATCTTCCAGTGATTCTTTTTCAGCTCCTGGAGATGAGGAGTAATCAATAATAATAGGGGTCAACAGAAAACTTCAGAACTGGTTCCATGAGAAAAGTTTTGGAATGTGTGACTGCTGCTTTGTATTTCCCGAAACAAGACTCCTTTATCAAACAAACACATGAAAAAAGAGTCTGATGGGATTAAGACAATTTGTAAGAGCTTCATTTGAGAGATGAGGCAAGAAGAGACACGATGGGTTCCACAGATATCATTCCTTCCCACAATATCAAGGGTTGAGTGCATCTGTCTTGCTACAACGTCAGATAGGCTAAAAAAAGTGATAATCATAATAAAAAATACTTCTTGTAGGGTTTTTTTAGTAGATTGGGAGGAACTTCAGCTCATTATTATAATACAAGGCTGCTGACCTGGAAAACACACACACAAATTGCTAAATATTACTTTCATCTAACACACACCTGCAAAACACAGCAAATATTTCTGCCACTGACATTTACAGCTGAGTGGTGGCCTCCCTCCATTTATAATTAATTTGGCGTTACTCTTAAATTCACATTAACTGAGTAGCAATATTAAAGTAGAATTTTAATTTATAAGCCTCTGAATTAACATTTTCTAGCTAAACTTAAACATCTGTAGTGCACATGGTTGGAATGGTATGTGAGAAATCGTAAGTGCATAGATCTTTTCAAAATTTTATGTGCATTAAATGATTGAGGAAGAAATAAAGAAGAAAAAAGTTTGAATCACTTTATATTCATATTCATTTATATCTATACAAAAGTTTATGTAACTATATAACTGTAGCTCCCTCCCTACAAGTGTTATGACTTTTACACTACGAAAATAGATTTGAATGGTTTCAACCTAAGAAGTCTTGAGGAAAATGCAGCCACATACTTTTATTGGATGGGCATAAAAAATGTGGACAGAAATATTAGGATAGTGATTTGGGTGGATAAGGATTGTGCTGGTTTTGGCTGGGATAGAGTTAATTTTCTTCATAGTAGCTAGTATGGGGCTATGTTTTGGATTTGTGCTGAAAACAGTGTTGATAATACAGGGATGTTTTCATTATTGGTGAGCAGTGCTTACACAGAGTCAAGGCCTTTTCTGCTTCTCACACCACCCCACCAGCGAGTAGACTGGGGGTGCACAAGAAGGTGGGAGGGGACACGGCTGGGACAGCTGACCCCGACTGACCAAAGGGATATGCCATACCATATGACATCATACTCAGTATATAAAGTTGGGAAAAGAAGAAGGAAGAGGGGACGTTCGGAGTGATGGCATTTGTCTTCCCAAGTAACCGTTACGTGTGATGGAGCCCTGCTTTCCTGGAGATGGCTGAACACCTGCCTGCCGATGCAAAGTAGTTAATAAATTCCTTGTTTTGCTTTGCTTGCATGCACAGCGTTTGCTTTACCTATTAAACTGCCTCAACTCATGAGTATTCTCACTTTTACTCTTCTGATTCTCTCCCCCATCCCACCAGGGGCGGTGTGAGCGAGTGGCTGTGTGATGCTTAGTTGCCAGCTGGGGTTAAACCACAACAGGATTCAAGTTCAAATGTAAGACCTGACTTCAAACCTTATGCTAACGTTGGTTAATTTAAAAACCTTACCATAACTTTACTAATTTTTCTGCTTCATTAAGAAATTTCAAAATTGTTAAAATGACATACCTGCATACATTATCAGGATGTTCTAATGGTAACCTGAATAACTGGGATTTTTTGTTTGCTTTTTGCCATGCTATTCATATGTTAGAAAATACTAAGCATCTTTAAAATTAAATATTTCTGTATTAATTAATGTAAAAATTAAAAGATATCTACTTGGTTCTGATGTAAGCAGTGAGGCCAAAATAAAATAAACATACATGTGCATGCTGGGTATCTAGTAGCCTTTGGTTTATTTTGTTTTGATTGTGTTTTGTTTTAAGAACATAATACTTATTTTTATTTAAAACCATTTTTTTTTTTCTTCCTGCTACTTGATTTCATCTTACATTGGTTGTTTAGGTCTGTATATATAGGTATAATTAACCTCTTTTTGGAAGTGCCTGTGTCTGACAACTAATGACAGAAAACCTAACCCAATGCTCAGATGGCTAAAGTTAGATGAGATAAAACCCAGCCTGAATCATAGTTTCTTAGAAATATATATTTCCATAATCCTTCTCATTTTAATAACTACATAGCAGAATATTGTAGATTTTTTTTTTTTTAAATCAAACATGATTGGCATGGTACCTTTTGCTCCTTTGGTTTCTGAGAGGCAAGCTTGATTAAATTGAGTATTCTGAAAAATTAGACAATTATTTAATCCCTTTTATGGATATCTTATTCCATTTAGATGGTATGTGCTAAAAGACACTCACCCTGACCATCATCAGCTTTAAATAATATTTGGCTAAGCATCTGGAAATGTATATTTTGGGGAATATAGTAATAAAATCTATGAACAAATCTATGAACAAAGTAAATGCTATTGAATTTATAGGGTGAAATCGCTCTGTAAAACTCTGGAAGGTTCTAGTATCTTATTTTTCCCTTTGTTGTTTCTTTGTTTAATGCAAAAATTCTCTTCACATGTAATTGCTGTGATTATCATTTTACAGGAGATGTTACATTCCACACAAGATTAGAGTCATTTAAAGTGTAAATCTCATGTACAAAATGTAGTGTGTAGACAGTGTATTAAATTAAGCTTCTGGGTGTAATGTTTATCATGTTTAGATCATAGCTCAAGTTATGATGATACTAAGGAAGAAAACAGCATTTACAAAAGATATAATTGATGAATATTTAACACTAAGAATATAATAAAAATACACATTAAGGCAACATCTGGTTTGCAGTTTCAATATCTTTTTTAACTATATGTGGTCAGAAAAATATATGTTTTAAGGAACAGATTATGGAAAGACCTCAGGTTGCGTAATTTTTAACTTTTTAGAAGTGGAATTGGTTTAGATATGTACTGTCTAAGAGATGCTTAAATAAGCTTACCTGATACTGTACTATCACAGACAGATAAACTTCAATAATATGAGGAACTATAAGTTTAGAAATAACAAACAAGTTACATGATTACATACCTTAAGAACATCTCCTTGGGCTAAATGAAATGTTCTGGCAGAAATATTGATTCCTTTCCCTGCTTGTACCTGAATGCTATAAATACATTCATGGTTGTTTTCATAGTTCAGAGGATAATTGGGGGACAATAAGATTCCTTCATTATTTGTTGTGGAGGCTCCACATTCAGCTGCAAGTAAAAGAAATTGTTAAGGTATATTTTAATAGAAAACATAAATATTTTTAGTAATGGTGATAATGGGAACTTTAATGCAACCGAGTTCAACATTATTAACATTTAATGATATCTAAAATCTAGTTCTAAATATATGTTCATGACAGTGATTGAAGGCTACAAGAATATTTCTAAATTGCTGCAATACTTTAATAAAAGTATGTTAAATAATATGGAGACATAATCATATTAATGGCACATTCCATAATTATAATGTTTTAAAGGATCTTGAATTTTGTTTTGGAGGAAATATAATTGTTTTTACTTCTCCAACACACAAATTCATAAAGACATGCAAATTAAATTAAAGTAAAAGTACTCTAGAAGTTTATATGTGTATATATTTATATATACATGCAAGTGTATAAATATACATACATGCAGATACACACATTTTCACACAAATTAATGAAAAAAGAGAATTTTTCTCTAATATCAATTTACTAAAATAAACAACATAGTGGTATCAATTACAGTAGAAAAAGTGTTATGCTATATCTACCAGCTAAACAATAGAAAAAAAATTATGTCATTAATAAACAAGTAGAAAAATAGTAACTCCTGGGGGGTTTGGGGGGAGGGAGGGAGGGAAATAAAAGGAAGGAAAAAGGAATGAAATGGGTTTAAGATTAAGAGTTAAAAATAAAAATTAGAAAGTGTTTCCAAGTAATACTGTTACTATTTCAGAAAAGAAACCTTATAAATGAGGATTTTGGTAATTAAGTTTAATCACAAAAAAACCCCAAACATAAAAACTTGTGGCAATGCTACATTTGGCACTAATAACTAACTTTCACTTACTATCATATTTTGGAGTACTTAGATAATTTTAATTAAGACATTTTTAGCATTGAGGTACCTGGTATTTAAATTAACACTGACAAACTATTACAATTCTTTCCTTCCTTTTTTATTTAGTCTTGATATGCGGTCATTATATGCAAGGACAACAGCATTTCCTCTCTTTTTAACAGATTTAGATTAATTTAAAATTTAACTGTAACACTAAATTTTCTGGGTTTATGTTTGTTTTCAGGATCACTTCAATATTCTTGCCATTTATTTTACCCAGTACCATGAGAATGCACCCCAGTTATTTTAACCTGGGAAATTAATTGGTTTATAATTTCACAGAATAAGAAATTGTATTGTGCAAAACTATGTTGTACTTCTAATGGTTTGAAAAGATGTTTAAGCAATCTAGGTATCTATTTTAAGAGCTATTATTGTTTATCAGCGCTATTATAATTCCATCACTAGACTTGAATGAAATCCAAGATATTGAAATATATATTTTGTATATGAAATTTATACATTACATGACAAAAAACCATGGATTAACTATTCTTGCTGTATGCAGCTAAACCAAATATTGTGCAGAAAGCCAAATCAGGCACAGATCAAAGAAGAAGAATTGCTTGATGACTATGTTTAATTCAATAGCGATACAGAACAAGTACCCAAATAAATCAGGTGTCATCACTTTGTCTTAGAACAGCTGGAAACATGTAATCCAGGCAGAAGTGGAAAACCACCTAGGCCACATGATCATGTCTATCCTTTTATTTTATTCTCAAATAAATGGGTATTTACTACTGTGAAGATGCATAGGTCAGTTTGAATTACAACACATAGGAGAGTAAGATGATGAATAATTTCAAGTTTGTGGGATATCCTTTCCCATTTCAGAGAGATAGAAAAGTCAAAAGGCACAAAGTATTTATGGTATTAAGTTGATCCAACAACTCTGTTTTTGTCAGAACTGTAATTCAAAGCAATTTTTAAAAATCTGAACGCAGCAGTGAGCCAACTGTTAGGACATTTTTAACTAATATTTAAGAACCACACTATGTTTTCTGTTAAAAATAAGTCAATTGTTCATGTCATAATATTTATCTATCTGATTGTACCTTTCTTAATATAGAGGGAGAATGTTGTGTGCCAGGTTGTGGATGCCCCACCACTGGAAGTGTTCAAGGTCAGGTTGGATGGAGCTTTGAGCAACCTCATCTAGTGAAAGATGTCCCTGCCCGTGGCAGAGGGGTGGAATAGATTATCTTCAGAGGTCCCTTCCAACCCAAACCATTCTGTGATTCTATGTATGATCTCAACCCTTGTGTTAGCAGACAAGAAAGCAAGTTTAGTAACAGCAGTCTTGAAAACCAAAGTGTAAAATAATTTCTCCCATAGCATTCAGTTATATCATTACAGTTCCACAGAAGCACACACTGCAGCCTACAACAGTAGCTGCTTTTCTACACTTCTCAGAGGGATTCTCACAAAACCAACAGTTAGTCCCTTGCTTCTCTACTTGTCTCCTGTCAGTAAAAATTATGACTTTAAAGAAAACAAACCGCAAAACACCAAACACACACACAAAAACCAGCAGTATAATTCTGAGTAAGTACAGAATCAAACAGGGAAGATAGGCAATTAATATTATAAGACTTTCCAAACTGTATCATAAATAGATCTGCTGATCTCCACTTCTATTTGCAAACATGAACAGACAGCTATGTTGCTTAAAATTACACGGAACTTCAGGTAACCTAGGGTTGCCTTCTATTCTCTGATGTTAATACTCTAGCATAAATCAAAAAAGACCGTAATACTTCCATGTGCAGGTAAGTGGTGAGTAAAAAAGTGTCAGGGGAAAAAAATGTTAACTAGGTTCTTAAGTTTAAAATAAATACGAATATTAAACAAATGTAATTTGTTTAAAGTGTTTGGAAAAGAATTTTAACAGGCATTACAGTGAGTGACAGAAAAAAGACACTGAAGAGGTAAACCAGACAAAATTAAGGGAAAATGTGTAAAGAAGGAAATATAGAAGAGAGAAAAGAAGAGACAAAACATTATTTCAGAAGTAAAGGAAAAATCACAGAGGAACAGAAAGTCTGTGACCATTCTTTAAAAACATACTTAGAGCCGTTACCAGAAATTACAAACTTTCTGCACTGCCTTAATGTTTCATTTTAGTAACATTCCCTATTCCACAAAGATGGAACTCAAGTTGTTTTAGTGACAAAGTTTTTTGTTTTTTAAAAATCCACTTATTTCTGCTGAAGCTTAGAACCACTCTACACACGTTGCTTGTAGGAAAAAAAAAAAAAAGAAATAGGGAAAATATTCCAACATCCAGCTATGTTTCCCCAAAAACTTTAATTCATCCTTATATAAAGTACAATGATGTAACATTAAGATTGAAGTAAATCACTGTTTCTGGACTTTACCAGAAATATAGAATCATTTCAGTATTAGAAAGGAAAATAAACAAAAACGCAAAGAAAAATAATGAAAGGAAAATACTGATATAATGAGCTATTTATAAGAAATGACTGTTATGCTTTTGGTTATGAATGTGTGTTCATTGCACATTTCCATAATGAAACAGATGAGTTTAAACTACTGTTTATTAGTATATTTAAATTCTCTAATCGTGTAAAATGCCATTGTTGTTCTAACCGAGGAATAAAATGCATCTGTTTGGGTAATTTAACCATTTGAAAACAATTCTTCAATGAATAGCTTTTTCTTTTAAAATATCCTGTATTAGGAGAATTTTGCAAGGTTTCTCACAATTCAGCTGGTGAAACACTCACCATAAATAATTATCAAACAAATAACTGTGAAACGCTGCAACAGATTGAAATTCATAGAATCATAGAATCATAGA
>NW_009224039.1:0-4917 GCF_000690835.1 Fulmarus glacialis | reverse complement strand
CTTTAAAGGTCCCTTCCAATCCAAACTATACTATGGTTCTATGATTCTATGAATCTGCCTCTAGTAGGGGGAAATCTCAGCTCCTGTTCAGCATTCTTGACTTCTAGTTGCTTCTGGGTTACTTCTGATCATATGATCATGATCAGATAACTATGAATAATATAATAATTTTAATATACAAAATGAATAATAGAATCTCAGAGTATGATATTTGCATACACGATAGGATATCTCTGGGTTCAAAACACTGCTGTGGAGGCACCTGTACACTTTGCAAAAGAAGAAATTGTCCCTGTCAAAATGCAGGATACAAAATACAATACTGTTAAAATTATAAAAATTACACTATATTTCAGTATGTGTATTAGAAAATGTTTTTATAGGTCTTCTGAAGTTCTACAAAACCACTGAGATTTGAAACAGACTTTCAAACCCAACAGAAATCAAACCTCACTTTATACTTTGAGTAATGTTTTATATAAAAAAATGTTATGAGTTTCTGAGATACATTAGTTCAAGAAGATGGAGGGCAATTACTAAAATACTTCTTCTTAAATTATTATTTTAATATTATAAATGTCTGAAGGAGCAACTTTTTTCCTGAACTTCTTTTGATTCAATAGCTGTATGAGCAACCAAGATGAAAAAGAATGGTGAAGAATAACTCATTGCTGCAATTGCTGCAGTTGTGATAGGAAAGGCTGCCAGGGTGGTTTTAAATTTATGCAGGCTGGAAGTACCAGTTCTGCAAACATTCCATTACGTTCTCGCATTTGTTCTGTATATGTATGTGTGTGATTTTTTATTTATAACTATTTATTACAGTTTTTTTAAAGTGAGTGTGGTCTGTCTCCTCTACTCTAATACTGTGTGAAAATAACATGCAAGGTTCTCTTTTGTGCTGTCTGCAGCTCCAAGGGGGAAAAAAAAAGGCAAGCAAAATGAAAAGAAATGGTCTGTGTTCACTTCTTGTCAATATCTGCAGCAACTGAACCAGATAAAAAGAAAAAGCTCCGTGTCTTGCTTGTAACTATTCATGAAAAGGTGTTTCTTGATGCACTCTAAGGGAATCCCATAACAGCTACTTACTGCAGTACCTGAGACAGATTTCTGGAACTTGAGGTCAGGAGTATTGGTTACCGACCCATGCACCTGCAATGTATGTATGCTTGGCATTAGAGATTCATCAGATGAGTATCTTTATACACCATAAAGGAACTCCTGCCTGGATCTAGTTCAGATGAACAGTTGTGTGATGGTGAAGTGAACACACTGTGGTAAGAAAATATAAAACTAAATCCAGATATGCCTAAGGCTGAGGAGAAAGAAACGATTAACATGAGCCTGGCAAAGAACTCACGAGTGGTGATAACTCAATGTAGTCCTGCCCCCTTCTTCTAGAGGGAGCTTGCAATGGTCTCTCTTAGGTGGGGCCCAGAGGAACACTGAGAGAGTGAGCATAACTCCAGGGAAAAAGAATTGAAAATGGAGAGACACTTTGTAGGGGGAAACAAAAAACAACCAACCAAACAAAAAAGAAAACAAACCAGAAAAACCTCTCACACCTGTTTAACTAATTTTTAATCAGACTTTTCTGAATTATTAGGCAATGTGGATTATTAAACTATTAAATCATTAACTAGACAATAATTAATTCTAGGTTCCCTGTATATGGTGTGTTCTGTTTTGCCATAAGATTTGTGAGTGGAATACTAAGAATGTCAAGAAGAAGTTAAAACTCCAATTTTGCATTTCATTTTATTCTTCACAAAGCAGTTGAACTTTCATAGAATATTATTTAATTGAAAGAATGGATATATTTTTTATAGAGCTGAGTTAGAAGGCATTCAGGTCTGTGCCTTATTTCTAGCTCATCATTTTCTTTCTGGAGGAAAAAAGGAAAAAAAAAATCAACCCAGATTTATCTGCCTTTAACGCATGCATAGTATTTGTCTTCCTCCTACATAAATGTTAAATTATTTAATAAACATTATTACACATAATATGCTTGCAACATTTTTTAAGTTTGATAGTTAGGAAATGATGAATACTAACAATCATATGGATGAGGAAAGAGTAATATTAGAACTTCAACGTTCTAATAATATTACTTTGAAAACTGGGATTAAAATTGTTTTCACAGTTTTACAAATGTCAGTATCTCTAACTAATATGTCATTCCTAGTGAACTTATATGAAGTAATCATTGTTTTATGGTACAGTATTTAAAACCTAAATTGCAGGTAGTAAATGGTTGTACTCTCACTGTAATTAAATAGGAATTAATCTGTAGTGTTCTAATGAACTCTGGCAAAGAAATAATTATTTTGTCACATTCATAATTATGCAATTAAAACCACAAGCACTATATTTTTATTTTTATTGTTACTATTATTTTTATTGTTATTATATTTTATCTTTGAGATACTGTTGATTTCAGTGGAAGTTACTCACAAACATCTCTGAAAATCCCACAATAATTTGTATTCTGTCTGTGTACTGTGACGCCTAAACAGATTTCTGAAAGACTGGACATAATGATACTGGGTTCTGATCTGTTTTCCTTGTATTGTAAATATATTTGTCAATAGAAATTCATTAGACGAAATGCATGCTTAGTAATACCAACTGTAGTAAGAACTGCATCTTACCCTGCTTCTCACAGTAACGAACTCATTGGTGTAGTAGAAAATCAGATCACAGTGTGTTTCTCCTCTCTGTGATCTTAGATTCATTTCTGCACAGGAGGTAATTTTCAGTAGGTGAGAAGGAGAGCACTTAGACTGTGATTCAAAGTGTGACATGAGCGAATGATTAGTATATTGCTCTGGAACATTCACATAATAAGTTTAAACCTTATATGTGTATATATGGCATAAGACATAAATTATATTTCTTGAAGAAGTACCTGAAACATTTGGAAATCATGTAAAGAAGAGCTTTGCGTGTTCCGCCTCCGAGTGCATCAAGTGAAGAGCTTAAATTCAGCTGGCCACCTGTTTTGTCAGAGCATACTGTCTGACATTTCCTACAAGCTCTCTTTAAGTGGTACCCTGAGCAGAATGTGGGAACATGAAATCATTCTTCTAAGTCACCTGGAAATATGTAAAGTGAGGTATCTGCTTTGCTTAACCATTCTACCATGCTTTGGATATCTTAGGGACTCTCATCATAGGCGCATGAATCATGTATAAGAAAACAGGATGGAGAAAGATAAGATGGAGAAAACAACATGAAGAACACCGGCACATGTAGTATAATATGGAATATGATACACAAACAATACACTTATTACTTAATTCTGACACATAAAATAGCTCTGCTGTCATGGGATATGATGGTAGAACAGCTTTAAAGCGACTCTGACACCATCTCTACAGGGACTGTAGTGTAGTATACCAAGAAGATGCCCATTGCCTTTGTTGTAATTGGTGGTAGAAAGATACCTTTTAGTGTCTCTATACACCTAAATGCTTTTTAAAATCTGTCTCTATACACCTTTATTCTGTGAATGATAATGATGGTATACTGCTGTTGGGGTGCGTAAGTGTTTATAGGAACATGTTAGGAACATTATAGGAACATGTTAGGAACATTATAGGAACATGTTAGGAACATTATAGGAACATATGTTATCATCAAAGCCATTAGTAGGAAAAGATGCTATCTACAGCATTCCAGAAAAATGGTCATGTTCTATAGGTCTGGTTTTTGGATATACTATATTTTTTTTTCCCCTAAAATCTATTGTTTTCAACTGGAGACAGAGTTAGAGTTATTACATAAACCCTTTCATACTTCACAAATAATACAACCATCTGACAATGTTATTTAATAATTCTGTAGAGTGATTGTGGTAATTGATTATGATCCCATGAAAATTTTGAACACTTTATTTATGATTATGAAAAAACCTGTGTGTTAGTCCCTATCTAATTGCTATACGCAGGGTACTTAACAGTATAAGTTATCAAGAGTTTTCACATCAACTATTTAGAAATCAGTTTGTTACAACTGAACTTGCTTTTCAATTATTCATTAACATTTATTTCTTCCTCATTTAGAGCAGTCTCTGAAATGTCACCACCACCTGTAATAATGTGAAAAATTCTAAACAGGAATCTAACTTGAGTATATCAATACAGTATTTATTTTTCACACAAATTAACTGATGAAACAATACTGTCAAAACATAAAGAACAAATTAAAGAAAAAATTTTTAAACGGAGAGTGTCGTCCTTAGGGAGGAATTTATGACTTTTAAATTAAACAGAATTTTTAGTTTACATCAAGTTAGAATGAGCTGTTTTGGTTAAACATTCAAAGGTCATGATTTTTGAGAAACTGAACTATTTGGTAGACTTAGCACATTATCAAACTAATAGAGGTAGACTACTGGTATTCACATATAGAATCATATATTAATGTTAAACTATTTCTTGCATCTGTATGAGTGTAGGAATGTTGCCATCATAGTTAAGGATTAGGAAAAGGACTAAGAAACAAGTTACTTGTTTCTTATGTGTTTAATTGCCTTTACAAGTGAGTTCTAAAAAGTTGTTTTAATGTAGCAGTTTGAAAGCATGTATCTCTGAGAAAACACCTTCCCTCTACTGTTTTCATAAACATCACAGCTTTTTTTTTTTTTTTTTTTAGCATATACTTTATTAATAGAAATGATGCAGAGGAAAAGAGCCTTAAAACAGTAAAAAAGAGTAACAAGCAAATCCAAGATATGTGTCCTGGTTTCGGCTGAGATGGAGTTAAATTTCTTCCTAGTGATGTGTTTTGGATTTAGTATAAGAATGTTGATAAAACACTGATGTTTTCAGTTGTTGCTAAGTACCCTGCTAGTCAAAGATATTCAGCTTAAAACCCACAACAAAACAAAACCAAACAAGCATTGGGAGGGAGCAT
>NW_009224038.1:0-40935 GCF_000690835.1 Fulmarus glacialis | reverse complement strand
ATATGCATATATTGATTGATCTAGATCTTCTTGCAAGCTTATCTGTACAGTTACTAACAAGTATAATCTGTAGTTAATTTGTTTTAGTATTTGTAGTAACTTGACTAATTCTTTGTATAGCTGTCAAATTGATTAATGTTTAAGTGTTGTAAGACTCTAAGTTACTGCTAAAACCCTTAACCCTTTGGTCATAAACCGTTGCCCAGGTCTGAGACTAAGGGTAGATCCAGCTGCACCTAGGCTCCTATCGAGAAGGAGTTTAGAAAGCAAGGGGGTCTACTCTGAACCTTGTGACCCAATGGGAGGGCCTTCCTATCCCTTTTTGTATTAGACACAAACCGTTGTCCAAGTTTGAGACTAAGACTGGGTCCAGTCGGATCTTTTCTGAACCTCGTGACTCAACGGGAGGGTCCCCCTTTTACCCTTTTATCCTTAATCTCTGTACAAATCATTCCAACACCATTCTAATATGATTTTCCCCTGTGTAAACTTAATCCATGTAATAAGTAATAGAGTGAACCTTGCCATCAAATTCTGTTAAGTCACGTTTCTATAAATTTCTATTAAAATCACCCTTTGCCAGTACCTTTGCCAGTAATTCTTTACGCAGCCTTAAAACCACCCATTCGTGACACCCCCTCACAAATAAGGGGTTCTCCTCTGCTCTTGTTTCTGCTTGTATCATTTTCTTTTGTCCTGTCAGACATCCTTTTGTATTCTGGAGGATGTTCTGCCTATTTGCAGTCACTTATCTTATCCCCTGTCTGGCAATTTTTTTTTACTTGGATGGCTCCTAATGCAACTACACCCATCCTTGTCCCATTGGTGATCACATTGCTCACATACTTAGTAAAATGCTTATACACTGTGTCTGAAATTGCCATCACAGTGTTGCTAAATACTATTGATAGTTACACTATTTTGTTAATTTATATTTGGGTTCAAGGCAAGTTGTTACTAATTATGTCCTGTTTAACACGTTTTGAATTCACAGGTGTTGCATATCTCTGTTTTGGCTATGGTTTGGTTTAGATGTGACTTTCTTTTGATATTCATTCATTCATTTCATACCAGCATACCTCTGCTGAGTTTGGTTATGTGTAATTTTTTTTTTCCCCATGGCTCAGAACTTTTACCTATAGAATTAAACCATGCTCTTAGTTTGAAAATGTCCTGGTTTTCACTGATAGATTTGCTACTGTTAGGCTTGCCTATTGTGGAGAGATGGATTTAAACCCTCGACTTTGTTCATCCATACTTAAGGTTGCAGCAGAAACTAAATTGCTAGTTGGCTAAATATACTGCTAAGCATTCAGACCTCTCAAAGTTGCTGCAGCTCTCATTGGCTTGTGTGTGCTTAGTAACTCAGCCCATGCTAAAGATGTCACTTAATTATTACAGGAGTAACCCTATCATAAGAAGGAACACACTACCACTATTACATATAGGTTTATATTTCAACAGCCATGAAGAATGGGACTTAGTTTTCTCAAAGGCTAGTTAAACACAATGGGACTTTACAGACTTTGTTTCCCAAAAGCATAAAATATTTTCATTTGGTAGACATGTCGTATGATAACATACCTTGCAAGAAAAAAGGTACATGCCTGTTTCTGAATCAGGAAAAATAAATAGTAAAGGGCTTTATTTTACCACTTCTACTCGTACTGATTTCTCACCAAAGATTAGGAATAGATGATTGTCTTTCATACTGGTGAGAGCTCAATAGTGGAATCCAAAAGAGATCTCTCTGGAGAAGGTGTTGTTCAACACACACTTAAATGATATGAAGAAGTTGATAACTACTGAGGTGGCAGTATCTGCTGACAAAATAAATTATTCAAGAATTAATATCCAAGGTAGCAAAGATATGGACTGTGAAGGAAGGCAGATGTACCTTAGCTACTGAGTAAAAAAGACAATAAATAAAAAATGAAAATCAATGTAGGTATATAAAGTGATAATGTAATAAGGAATAATAATAAGGAATAAGTAATAATGTAATAGAGTATAATGTAATAAGGGGGAAAAAAAAAAAAAAATCCTTACTTAACATTTCAAGTGTTGGTCTCTGAGTTAACCACTATTACTCAGTAATGGGGTCTTGGGATTTTAATAAACAGTTCTCCAGAAACGTCAGCTTGGTGTGTTCAAAAAAGCAATCAGAGTTTAAGAAACTATTAGGAAAGAAATAGAGGTAAACAAAACAAAACAAAGAACACCTTTATGCTGCTGAATAGACCTGTGGTACAACTGAATCTTAAATACCTTATATGCATTTCTGGTCTTCCATTCTCCACATTGAAAAAAAGAGTGCAACTGGGAAAAGGAGGGAGAATTAAAGTTTGCATTGAGAGAATTAAGGGACAATTAAAGGTATATAACAACTCCTCTATTAGGAATAACTGAATGAACTACCATTCACAACTTTAAAAAATGCTACTATACAGACCATTTTCTTAATCTGCAATAATAATTTCCAAAATCTGACTTTTAATACAGCTAGATGGGCATTTCCCTCCTTGTTGTTTATCCCCTTTGCATCACTTTGCCAGGAAACTGGGTTTTCTGTTGAAGAAAATAGATATACTGCTCTGAATCATAGTATCAAAGGCCTAGAAAAGACTGCAGGGGGTCATCCTATGCAGTGCTTCTTAAGTAGTGGGAATTTAGCTTTATGCTTTGGAAAGAAAATTAGATTCCCTGCACATCATTTACTCCTGACAAATCCACATTGTCCTTTAACCCTTTGCTTATTATCAACTATGTACTTAGGAGTTTTTAGCTTTGTTCTGAAAAATTTCCTGGGAGTCAGAATTGAGCTGACTGATCTATAAATCTCTGGCCTCCTACTTTTTGCCATTTAAAAAGTCCAAACCAACTGAACTTGCCATTTTCTAGAATTCTGAGAGTTTACACATCCTTCGAGATTTTCCACAGTTGATAAGTAATGGTTTAGAGACCTCACTAATATATATTTACATTAATTTTTCAGCCCAATTGATATGAAAATTTCTAACATATCTAACTACTATCTAAACTGTTCCTTTATATATTTGAGTTTGAGGTACTACCCTTTTATCATGGATGTAGTGGTGTTGTTACAACTCTACATGGGAGTAAAATAGTCATTAAAAACTCTCTGCAGAGTAAGTGGACCAATCCCTTCCTACGTCTTCCTGTTAATACTAATGCACTTGTAGAATCATTTCTCATTACTTTTAGTGTTCCTTGGTAGTAACATTATAGAATCATAGAATCATAGAATCATTAAGGTTGGAAAAGACCTCTAAGATCATCAAGTCCAACCGTTAACCCAACACCACCATGCGCACTAAACCATGTCCCTAAGCGCCTCATCTACATGTCTTTTAAATACTTCCAGGGATGGTGACTCTACCACTTCCCTGGGCAGCCTCTTCCAAGGCCTGACCACTCTTTCAGTAAAGAAATTTTTCCTAATGTCCAGTCTAAACCTCCCTTGGCACAACTTGAGGCCATTTCCTCTCGTCCTATCGCTTGTTACTTGGGAGAAGAGACCAACCCCCACCTCGCTACAACCTCCTTTCAGGTAGTTGTAGAGCGCGATGAGGTCTCCCCTCAGCCTCCTCTTCTCCAGGCTAAACAGCCCCAGTTCCCTCAGCCGCTCCTCATAAGACTTGTTCTCTAGACCCTTCACCAGCTTCGCTGCCCTTCTCTGGACACACTCCAGCACCTCAATGTCCTTCTTGTGGTGAGGGGCCCAAAACTGAACACAGTATTCGAGGTGCGGCCTCACCAGGGCCGAGTACAGGGGCACGATCACCTCCCTCCTCCTGCTGGCCACACTATTTCTGATACAGGCCAGGATGCCCTTGGCCTTCTTGGCCACCTGGGCACACTGCCGGCTCATGTTCAGCTGACTGTCAACATTGATCTTCTGTTTTGACCTTTTCAAATTTGCCCCTACACTTCTGCTACAATTTTGTACTTTTCTTTTGTAACCTCATCTTACTTTCAGTGCATGTTTGTCTCTTGTGCTCAAGTCAATGAAGAACTTACAATTTTTTTCAGGGGGTTGTGTTGTGATTTCAGTGTCTCACTTGCAATGAGAGAAATTTATCACCCAACTGTGGCCTTCAGTATTTTTTCTTTACAGAACGTCCAGCTCTCCTTAACTTTGTTCTCAGACCAAGCTCCTTATGAAAGCTTATCTACTACTCACGTAGTTTAGTAAAGTCTCTTTTCCTGAAGGCCGTGACATTTTTTAATTGTTATTTATTTAATTTTAAAAATCACAAATATTGCAATTTCATTGCTACTCTGAGCTGCCTTCTAAGAATGGTATTCTCAGCCAGTTCTTTCCTCCTAGTTTGACTGAAACACACAAAACATTTTCTTTTCTACCTCTAAATCAATCGCTGTCAATGGATTCTAAGAGCTTGCTGGACAAACTGAATTCATCTCTATTCCTGGAATTGTCTGCACAGCTAATATCCCTCATTATCATGGGCTTTTGTTCTCTGGATGAATCTGCTGATTCCTTTATCCACATGATCTTCGTTTGCTGGTTTATGTTAGACCTACATAATGATAGCCATGCACAGCTTTTTATATTTTCATCATTGCTCAGTTTTTCAGCAGAGATGCCTTCATTTAAAGTGTTGACCTAGAGCAAATGTATGCATTAGTGATCATCATCCTTTATTCCCCTGCCTGCAATTCTTGAACAAGCTTTTTCACTTTGTATTAATTTTCCAGTCATATGGATTATCCCATCAAGTCTCTGTTATACCAACTGGATCATAAACTTGCAATATATTGAGAATATTATCCTTTTATGCTTATTTTTCACATTTCTTGGCTCAATATTCACATACTTTAGAGGTTTAATATCCATTATCATCTTCCTTGTTCCTGTTCTGATGCTACTGTGAACACCACCTTTCTTTTTTTTTTTTCTGCCTCACAGATATTCTTTGGGATAAATTGCGTATTCTTCTCCTGTTGATCTGATCATAACAAATAAAGGCAAGAGAGCAAATACAATCTGATAAGACTTCTGACAAAACCTCAGGCTCAAACTATTTAGAGTACAGAGACATGGTGAAATATTCTGAAGCTGAGAAAGAAACTTGAAGTGATATAAAACTATTGAGTTATCTTACGGAACGTCCATAATAGGCAGCAAGTAAGGGTTGTATCAGTAACTGTAATTACATGCACTCTACATACAGCTCTTACTTCCAAGACTTGATATTAAAGATGATTAATCTCCCTCCATCCCTGAAGCAGGTTAAACAAAAACAACAACAAAAAATCTTGTAATACTGTAGAAAAGGCTTTTTTTTCTTTTGCAGATATTCAGTGACATTCTCTTCCAATATTACAATAAAATTGGGTAGGATAAACCACTTACTGATGAGTAATTTGCTTCTGGCTTCTAATTTATCCTTTATACATTATGTTGTATAGAGATTGGATAACAGAAGATGGTGTAGTGGAGGGACATGTGTTTCTGAAAGAAGGGCCTCCATGCAGATTGCTAGCCTGGAGACCTTGCTTTTGATCCACCTTGCTGCCTCCCAGGGAGCCTGCAGACTGTGTGAACCCTGTGTCGCCCTTCCAGACTCAAATGTGCGTAAAGTTAAGTGGGAAAGGGTTAAATGGGGGAGGTCTCCCAGTAACTGTACCACCCACTTACATGTAGTAAGTCATAAATAAGCTGGACAAGAAAGGATGGTGCTATATAGTATCCCACATCATTGTGATTGTTAGTGGGGAAAAAACAACTGGATTTTAGTGAGAGAATGGTAAGTGCCCTTTCTTCCAGGTTACATGAACAAAATATATTATGCAGGCTTCACATGCATAAAGCGTGCTTTCCGCACGCTGAACATGTTTTGACAGACAGGCTGAGAACTCAAACCAGATATGATTTTGGTAAATGAATCCATCTGCTAGTGCTGCAGAAGGCATATGCTGAAGTGCCAAGCTGTAAGTGACTGCATGGATTTTTAGACTATGAGTTTCTGCTTCATTCCTTTAGATACTGATATTATTATGAGAAAGATGAACGGGAAGAGTGAGGAGGAAAAGGTTAAACATTATAATCACATGGGCTCACACCTTGGCATGTTTATGTTGCACAACAATGTTACAAAGGAAGTGAAGAACATTCTATCAAACTCACATGTCAAGAGTAACCAAGAACTGCAGAAAAAATGGCCATTAAAATTTTCCCTTCTGTAGGAACTTGTTCTTAAAAATGCATCTGCTTTTATATTTTTTAGTACCTTGCAGTGATACTCATATGTCCACTTGCATAAATGTTATGCATAAGTTTCCTGATGGAAATGGGAACTTCTGATTTCCTATATTTATAAGGTGAACAGTCTTCACCTGCAAACAAGTTGGAAATGAATATTATTACATTACATCATTACCTACAATATCCAGGTGTTTTTAAATTTAAACCCTTTTAAAATACAATTGGAACATTATTTATTACTGTCCTTTAATGAAAGTATCCTTTGAGATGCCATCAATAAAGATAAGCATTTATTATATAAAAAATTGACATAGCAGAAAGAATTTCTACAGATATGTAAGAAATAAAGTGTTGTATGACTTATGTTTCTACAGCGCTTTTAATCATGTGGACCAGTTCCTCCGGGTCTTAAGTGATACAGCTCTTGTTAAAGTAATTATTACTACAATTTTGGCAATCTTCTCCTGAATAAAGAATTCTAATACTGTATACCATACCCTGTCTGTAGTAACAGAGGTAGAATTCAAAACCTCAGCCATCATGCAGGAGGTGCCAACCTAATGTAGCTTAATGACCTCCCACAGGAAAATCACGTTGGCGTGACAGCATCCAGGCTAAATGAAACTTTGCACATAAGCATGCAATTGCAGAGTGAAAAAAACAGTGAGGGTTGAAAGGTAGTAAAGAGTGGTGGGGAGGGAATAATTAGCATTTGTGCATGATAAAGTTCTGTCAGTAACTGATTGTTCTGGTTTTGTGTAAATATTTTTGCTATAAAATTGTTCTTAAAAAAAGTCTCATAATCAGCAAATGTGATATATTATACAGAAATTTAGTCAGACTTCTACAACAGTGAGAAATCTGGTAGCTGGTAGTAATATACGAAATTTTCCTTATTGTCTGTCAGAAAGGAAGATGCCATCAGGTTGGCCTCTTGATTCTCAAAGACAATGCACCTGCCCATGGTTTCCTGCATTGGCTGAGGTGACTTCTCTCAGGAGAGTTCTGGTGTGGCCATTTCAGAGCCTTGCTCATTTAAAAGCAAGGGGCCTAGCTTCTGCAAACTCTACTTTTTCACAGTTCATCTGGCAAAGTACAATTCTTTAAGAATGTAACTGAGATAATGTGTTTGAATAGATATGTTTTATTTTGCCTCTACCTCAGAAAAATAATCATGTAACTAATGATCCTCATAATAAGTAATTTGCAGGCAACTGAACCTAGGACCTTAAACAACAGAGTAGAGGCTTCTGCCACTTGGTTTAAAAGAGTAGTAGACTGCATTAGGTGGATACAGCAGAAGGTTGTTTTCTCTGTTATTGACTTGCCAGTTAGAGGAATGCAAAACATGCTGAACTGGTGGGTGGATATTTTTGAAAGCATTCATCGTTGACTTCAATGGGAGAGGGAGCAGACAAAGGCTAACCCATTTTAAGTGTGCGATCTACAAGTCTTTGCAGATGTACTTATGCATTTGCACCGCTGTTTGTGTGTGCAAAAGGGTCTGCCATGACAGGCACCAACTAAATGAAAAGAAGAAACATTAACTTAATAGCACTCTAAATTAACCTGAATAAATAGCAGGTATGCATTAAGTGTTTGGCTCTCGCAGAAGTTCTGCACTGTCTGGGTATACTGAAATCAGTGTGGCTGACACTACTCAAAATAAACGTGCCTCCAACTTCCTAAAATAAAAGAATCAGATTCTGCTGGCAGAGCATTTGCATAGGCAAATGAAGAATAATTTTCTGCCTTATAACAATTTTCAAAAAACAGTAGATATATAAGAAAAAAGAGGAGAGTCACAGAAGCACCTAGCTGAGAATCTGAAATTATCTTACTTTGAATAATGCCCTAGGAATCCTTAGCTTCCACTTTAAGATCCTAGTCAAAACCTTAAGGCAAGGGAAAACTTTCAAAACCTGCCTATTAACATTTCATTTCAGGAAACAGCAAGGACAAAGCTTAGAAAGCAAACATTTTCAGGAAAGACGAACACAACTGAGAAAAAATTTCTCCAATAATAAAGTAATGTCACTGTTGACTGCGTTGATTGAGAGGGAAAAATGTATTTGGGGTATATAGATTTATACAGCAAATTCATATGACTATCAGGTCTGTTAAGTCCTTCATATTGCAAAAACTAAGTAGCTGTGCTTTGTAAGAGTTATAGCTCCCATGACCGTAGTCATGAAATTTAATGCATATTTTCACAATCTACTTCTTGAGATATGTTACATAGAATCACCTGAATTATTTGCTTGGAATAAACAGTATAAGACACTTAGTCTTTTCTTTTTCTTGTAGAATCATTTGCAAAGTGAGCTGAGTTGCTAACTAAAAATTTGCAAATATTTATCCTATTTTTTAGGACATGGAAAATATTAGTTGATAGGGTTATAGAACAATTTAACTTCTTATCTAGTCATACACATGTGACCGGTCATTTTTGGCAAATGCTGTAATGTATGTTTCCTCACTGGCAGAATGGAAGGTTTTAAAAGAGAAATGAATGATGAAGAATGAATAAAGAACAACCATGCTTCTGGTAGGAATTTTTGGACAAATTATATGTGTTAAAATTTATGAAACTTTCAAGATTTGTGAACATTTTTCATGAATGAGCCATCATAGCACACGTTAACCTTGAGTATTATGACCCTATGAATAATAGTGAAGTGAAATTGCAATTTATTTCTGCAATATATATGGCTTCTCATTATTTCTTGCTTTGCCTATCACTGTGTCATCTGAAAATTTAGTTATCAAGAGCTTCATGTTTCTTCTAGATAATCAATAAAAAGTTGCATAACATTTGGCTTGGTAACAACCTCTACAGAAGCCCACTGGGGACACTGATACTGCATTTGATGAGAGTTCTCTATTAACCAGTCATGTTTAGATATGTCACTAAGCTAATTATTAATCCACTGACTGTGTGCTTTGCTGATATTGGATATCATGAGACTTTAAATCAGAATTCCACGCTGTACTAAGTCAACCACCTTACAGAATTATATAACATACATCTTCTCTGTATTTACATTTATTAGCCAAAGAAGTGTCCCCTCACCCCAATCCTTCTTTTTCACCAGTTTTCAATAAAACTTGTTGACAAACATTAAATAGTCTACCACTCTTTAATTCTTTGCTGATTAAGGTCTGTCTCATTTTTTGCATACTTTTGCTTGTGAACAACACTAGAATAGCTAGTGACCCAGATCTTCCCCCCCCTTCAGTGACACTGGCAGAGCATTAACACTTTCTCTTTTCAAAGATTCCACGCTTGCAACAGTTTCTCCATGAAACGATTGCCAGATTTATTTTCCAAAGACACTTGAATGCTAAGTTACTCACAGTTGGTTCAGAAATAGAAGAGGAGGTGAAGTACTTTGAATAAATTATTGCTCAGCTCTGCATACAAAGTATACAGATGTTTTATACTGCTGAAGAGTGAATGTATAAAAAGGAGGGCACAGGACAGGATTTAGTTTCTGTAGAATCAGTACTGCAGAATCTTGGACTGTGAGAAAAACTTAACACTAATAGTTAAAATAGAAATCACTAATAGTTAAAAAAAAATCACTAATAGTTAAAAAAAAATCACTAATAGTTAAAAATAACTCTAGACTTTCCTCAAGAAGCTGAGAACATCCCATTATCCTTTGGAACTGTGTCTTCTGACCCTCAGAGGGGCACAAATATAGATCAAGAGGCATGGAAAATAACAGCTAAATCATCTTGCACCCCCGCCCCCACCCCAGTCAGACACAACCCCCAAATTGCAGGAATAAACTTGGACGTAGGCCTAAATCCCAAGTCTTTTCAGGACGCTTCTGTCATAGTTGGTGAGAGAGAGAGAAAAAAGCTTGAGTGGAGAGTGATTCAGAACAGAAGCCAAGCTGGTGGGAAGCAGGGGTTATCGCTTTCCACGGACAGCAGGAACAGACGAGTCTCTCAGACTAGTCTTAAGGCTGTTTGACATTTCCAAATGTGTTTCAGTATAATACTATAGGAACATTCCAATACAGAAACATGATGGTATGCAAGAGTGAACTTGCAAGAGTTACCTGTAAAGAATCACATCATTCTTCACCTTCAGGGAGAAAAGACATTTGAAAAAAAATCCTTTTTTTTTTAGCTGGATAGAGGGCTTGCATATTCTTTACTATCCTATTGCAAAAGAAGTAGTTGCTAATGTGGTCTGTGAGTCACCCCTTTGTGTCTTGTTTTTCTACATGCAAAATGAGAATGATAACTACAACATCCATCTCCTGAACCTGGTGGGAGAGCTGTTTTCTTAATGCAGTACAATGTAGAGAGTATAGAGATCATTCAGAACAGCAAATTTCTGTTTTGATTTAATTTAAATTTTAAGCCATGTTAGACGATTTCATTTATGTGTTCATCTATTGACACCCTTGAATACATAACACAAGAATAAATCCTCCAGGGGAAAGGAAAATATGAGTTTGTTCATTAACATGTTTAGGCTTACAGTGATAAAGTCTGTATCATAATCTAAATAGACTATTGCTATACATAAATAAAGGTTTTGCATTATCTACATAAGCTCCAACAACTTCAGCTGTCCAGCAATGTGACATATACAAGCTATAAAAAGCCACACTCTCAGAGCTCTCTTTTGGTGCTCCTGATAATATGCTAATTGATGTCTAACAAAGAAGAATGCAGATGTGCATAAAATTCGTAGAGCTTACAGGCAGGGCTTTATTAGTGTTGAACAGCTCCAATTCTTAGTAAGTGCCCTAACTGGTTGAAAACTTTTCCTCAAGAACACACAGGAGGCTGTGTAGAATCTGGTGGAATTATCACTGAGCCACAAGGACAGCCAGAATATTCACAGGGTGTAATTTTAAGCAAGCAAAATTGAACATGTCTCTGGGAAATATCTATATGCTGGTTTCTCCCTGTTTTAGCTCAGGTTCCTAGAAAAAATACCCCAATAAATTGCAGTTTCTTCCGTGAGCATATTTAGGTGCATTTCTCCTGACATATCCATTCCTAAACTGTGCTATAATTCAGTACGGTTTGTGTTTAGATCTCATTAAATTTCACTCTTTTTCTATTTGGGTACTGTTTGTGAGAAGTTTATAATTATCTCACATTCAGATGGCTTCAGCAAATAATCCTTGATCTGTGGTTTATGATAAAATTCCTTGACAACAGAAATCTCCATTAAGCTAACCAAGCAGTTTTTTCTCCGCATCATTTTTCACTTTCTAGTACTTCTCACAAATATTTCTACAAAATGAAGATGCTATAAACACCCCCTTGCTATACCTACAGGTAGGGAACATTATAAATTTGCAAATCAATTATTTGATTTCTGTGGCAGCCTCTTTACCTACTACTAAAATGCGTCATCCATAATGATATAAGGCACCTACTTAAAAAGAGCATGTAAAACTCTGTAGCAATCATGGAAAGGAGGTGATAGGAATCCAGTCAAAACTGCAGAATGCTCATGAGATAATACAGCTTTCCTAAGATTTGGTCTTGTTATGTATTTTTTACAGAAGTTTTTTCTCTTCCCTACAATCTACCTTTTTCTGCAGCTGCTATGTTCTCCTTCCAGATCAGAACAACTTTTGGATTTAAGAGATGAAGGCACAGAAGTACAGATGCACACGGAGGCACACACAATACTGTGTGAATTTTGATGGAATAAATGGGCCTAGAAAGTGAAAAGCGTTATCATAGCCCTATTATTGTACTATGTTGAAGCCTTGGGTTTTGAGACGATACCTCAGTATGCTTAATCCTATAACAGAAACAGCACTTGTGCCAAGACTGAAAATGTGTTAAGTTGCACAAGAGAAAAAGAACCAAAACAAGGATGTAATTTAACTAGAAACTGAAATGCAGTTTTTTTTTTTCAGAACAAATATATTAAATACTTTTGGAGACCTTTTTGTTGGAGAAAGATAACTGTTAAAACCTCTTATTTTGTTAAGCAATTCTAAGCAGTAAAAAGTTATTTTTGTTTTCAGTTCTGAATTGGAAATGTGATGATTTTTCGTATGTTTGGAAAAGTTAAAAGGCACAAAAGTAAAAAAAGAGAGACCAATGATAGGGGAACTGCAGCTTACAGTAAGTGTTCTCAGGACAAAATTGTCTCAGTCAAAAATGTGTGCTTCAACAGCTGCTAGCCTGCTCTTTCCTCCAGACTGAAAGTAATGTGGCTGGGTTAGTCAGGACCCTGCAATGCTACTGCTCTTTGTTAGCAATAACCCAAGTTGATGAACCATCACATTTTATTGTGCTGGTGCCAGGTGATACACTAGGTCTCAGAATCATACAAAAGAGGGGGAATTTCATATGAGATACATGTTGCTATGCTTTAGCTTAGCATTTAGCATAATCCTATAAATACAGGAGCTAGAATTTTGAGAACACTAGAGGCACATTAAAACCAAGAGATTTGGCAATTGCAGACACAACATACCCTCTGTCAAAGGGAAATATCTGATCTTTTTTAATCTAAAATAACTTCCACCCTGATGGAAATTCCATCTGTGTATGTGCAGGGATCAAAGGTATGAATGCAAACTGGAATTTTCCCTTACACTTGTAAAAAATGTTGGAATAAATTTAAGGGTAAGTTCTAAAGCCTACATAATGGAAAAAACGTCCTTGTACTTATATGGGGTCTTTGTGCATGCACAGGCAGTGTCTTGACTGACAGGCACATCACTTTTCTGCACATGCAAATGCATAAAAGTCTTGCTTTTGATGAGGAAAGTAGTCACCATTCCCTTTTTACTGGATTGGAAAAGCTGAAGAAGGCGGATTCTACAGAATTTGTTCTTATTTTTGTTAAATCACTGAATATTTTTGGCTCCCAGTTAATATTTCTCCAGAGAAATGTTGTCGAAAGTAGACATGCACACACATAAGTCCACTCAAACTCCCAGTTTTATACCAAGCAGCAGATTGCACTGATAATTTTCAACTGTCACTGCTGTTTATCTCATTAGAAGAATGTCACCCAGGATGACATTGTCACCCTTGCACCATGGTAGCGTATGGCTTTAGCACTGATTCAGAGCAAAGGGTGCCATCTGCTTAGTCAGTACTATTACTCCCTGCAGTACCTCAAATTTTCCTTGGAGGCTGCTCTATTAAGGCTGCCTCATGTAGCTTCTGTAGTCAGATGTTTTTGAAGACAGGACTGATATGGTTACAGATGGCAAGAACTGCACCTCTAAGAGAGGAATTCCCAGATGCTTTTCCAGACCTGTAGTTAAATGTATGCTGTAGTATACAAGTTAGCTTGCTACTGTAAATATAAATATACAGCAGACGGGAAAAGAAAGAGAACCATTTGGGGCAATATGTTTAAATATTTTGGAACTGTAAAGCGCACATCTGGTACAGATGAACAGCAATCAGGAAGTTATGATGGGGGAAAAGAGAGAGAGAATGTTACAATCAATTGTGTAAAATGAGTTTTTCAAACAACCAAAGTTATGGCCCTCTGAGCCTGGGGAAGTGGTTTGTTCAAAGCACAGGGGAGGGTGGAGTGAGTCCAAGCCAAAGAATCTGCTTGGATCAAGATCCTGCTTAGTGAACGTAACGAAAAGGTCATTCATGAACCACTGCATTCCAAACGCAGACGGATTTGTGGCCAACGTTATCTGGAAACCTCTAAAACAACCTGAATGAAATACAGCTTAGTTTTGGAGAAAGGAACTGGCAAAGGAGGAGATGGGTGTATATATATATATGTTGTGAGAATGCTATGTAAAATCTTTCCCACCATCAGGACACATATTTCTGTGTATTTTGATTATTTTGTTTGAAATACTCTGGTTTATTGTTACTTGAAAAGTCTGTTTGCTTCTCTTGGATGTGCGTTTTATGGATTTCTTCTCAGATATTTCATTCCTTTGGAGCATAAAAGGAAGGTGAAATTTCCTGACACTTCTGGCTAAACAAAGGAAAACCAAGATCAAAGCAAAACTGTTCTAATACTGACTGCAACTACCACAGCTAAGGCTCAGCTTAGATGACTGTCCTGATGGTTTACAGAACAACAACAACAAAACATTGTGGCCACCTTCTTTTGCAGCCAAAATCAAGCCTCTTTTATTACAGTTATTTAATTTGTTGGCTTGTACCTTTAATTGCATGAGATGAAAACATAAGCAGCTGGATTAGTGTCTGCAATTCAAATACCAGAGCTCAAAGGTAAATTTGATGACCATAGATTGCAAACATAGAAGGAAATGTTATTCTTTCAGAATACCTTTTGATTTTAGAGTCCTAAAAAGGATACAAACAGTGAATAGCGAAAAGCCATCTTTCAAAGGAAAGACTATTTAAATAGGACCTTAGGGCATCAGTCCAGACAAAGTGTCAAAGCAAACATGTTAAACGATGGTGATAACGCGCAGTAAGAAAAACCTGTTCACTCAGAAAATACCTGTTTATGTGGTATGAGGCTCTGGGGAAAGAAGCAGGTGATCATAAAAAGAAAAACTGCGTTGTAGTGTATAAGCAGAAGATGGCTGAGTTAAGGCTGAGAGGACATTCAAATTCTGGCATTTCAAGTATTATGGGCCCCTGATTTTATGACCATAACATTTAATAGAGAGATTTTCCTGCTAAAAAAGCAAATGAAGCCCTTGAATTCCATTCTCCCTTATTTCCCATTGAAATGCTACCCAGTGCATTCTGAAGCACAGAAATGCAAAAGAGCAAAGCCGCAGCTGGAAGGAGGGGGAGACAGATGGTTTTTTCCCACTTAGGAAAATTGTCCCAATTAAAAGAAAATATTCACCACAAATAGAGCTTAGAAGTTGAAATGTCACATTTCTCATAGACTGAAAGTTAAATGCATGATTCCTATTCAATTGAAGCAGGCTTCTATATAATTTTGAAGTGTTTCATTTTATTTCTGATCATTTTAGTCTCTTAATCACAGTTAGCTTGCATTTTGAAATGAAAGATTGTTACATGCCATAAACCCAAGATTTTCAATTTTGAAAAGGTCAGTATGGGCATCTACCATTTTGAAGCTTTTTTCCACAAACTTGTTGCTTTGTGAGAATCCTCTGAAAGCAAGTCCTGTTTCTGTGAAAGATATTCAATTCCATAAATTGGCCTTTGTCAGGAAAACAAAACGGTAATGTCCAACTAGATCCTTCACATTCATGGCATGGACCTCTTCTGCATCTGCTGGTATCCACTATTGTCTGTTTTGTGGTTTTCTCATCTCCGAGACCCATTCTGAGTGTGGATTTCAAAGCTATTGCTGACAGCACAGCACTGCTGAGAGGCTGAATAGTTACAAAGGCTCTGCTTTTCTCTTTGCAAGCCTGGACTATTCAATCCCCAGTTCCTCCAGCAACCTCCCTTTCTTTACCTTTTCTCCACCTTCCAGTCCATGTAAGGTATCACAGCTCTCACAGTGTAATTGCATTACTTCTTTTTTCCTCCTCTCTTCATGGGCTTCAGGGGTAGAAGTAAAAAGAATAAGGAGAAAAAGAGAAAAAGTGTTCTCTCTTTCAAATCCAGTATCTTACATCGTAACAGCTTCTAACAACATGGAAGCACAATTCCAGGGGAAGCGCTGCTCACCCCTGAAAGAGGCTCAGCTGCTCTCTGAAGGTGTGCACTTCTCCCTGCTGTCTGCAGTGGTACGGGGGATTTGTGAGCTGACAGAGCATGCTCACTGCGCGTGACAACTTGAGAGATTTTGCCACCAAATTCTTGACAAATCCATATTGAACTAGGGACTTCACTGTTGTACTGTTATGGTAGGTTTCCTGGCAAAATCTCTACTGCGGTTGTGTCAGCACCTCTGCCCACATCTCAATGCCAGGTTTCAAGCCTTTTCAAAAGGGCAGAGTTACTGTTGTAATTTTATGTCAGACTCTAGGGAGCAATTATTTGTAGATAGACTATATGTAAACCAAAGACCTAAAGTGTTATGCAGTCGATTTATGAAAAACTAATGTATTAATCTGTAAATTTTATGTGAATGAATGAATTTAAATCAACTCACATCACACATGCAGGACACCTAATCTTTCAGTGTACTTACTAACTTCAATATAGCACTGATGTTAACACCAATTTACTGACTGAGGAAGGAGAGATTTACCTTGCTACATATATCACATATTTACCTTCCAACTGGGATTTTGAAACAACTTTTCATCCAAGATCCTCCTATAAACTGGAGGATGACATCACATTATCACTGTGCTACAAATCTCTGTGCACCATTTTCCACACAACAGCTTTAACAACCGGAACTTTTTCAAACACGTAACTGCAATATTTTGTCATCTAGCAAATTGTCAAAGGGCATCTCCTCTGTAAGAGGTGCAGGCGTAGGCTGGAGGCAGCTTCAGAGGCAGTATCACTGACTCAGTGTTTTGGTCCTGTTTAGTACCCTGTGGCACAGAGCTTGCTTGTACTTAGCATTATTCTTTCAGTCTCCATCACTCTGTACATTCATGTGGACAAGCCAGACCAGGAGGCAGCTAAGATAAGGTACATGCCGTTATTTCTGCCTTCCCTGAATTCTCTTCTTTTGACTGTTTTATTAGCATTATTATAACTTGAGATTTTTTTCTGTCTCTTTCCCACCCCCCCACCCCCCACCCCCTTTTCATGAATATTTTATCACTCATTTCTATTTAGGCTGTGAGAGAAGGTGAAAGAGATGATTTCTTCCTGTCAGCCCACATAAAATACAGCTAGGGAGGGGAGGGGTAAAAACCCTTGGTGGTTATTAAGGGGCCCGCTGTTGACAGAACGTGCCATTCAGGGCTTCCTGCTGCTGTTATTAACAGCGGCCAAAAGCTCTACCGCATAAACCCACACATGCTCCGGAGCCAGCTTTTCACGGGCTGACAGAAGAGTGGCATGGGTTCGTATTACTTTATTACTAAAGCACTGAGGCATTTGGGTGCTATGTGGAAAAGCAGGTCTCTTGTTTTGACAGGACAGAGGAAGATATGAAGATAGTCTGTGAAGAATGACATAAAAATCATTACTCACTTTTATCACAACTGAAACCTTGGTAACTATTCCATAAGTCACCAGCATCTTAAATGCCTGCCTCCCTGAGATGAAGGGGCTGATTCAGATCTTGCTTTTATAAAATCTCCACTCACCCAGAGACTTACTCGTGCTTTTACATTGGAGTGAGCAAACCCCAACTCATACTTCCTGCACGTACTTCTGTTTGTATACCCCTTGATGCTGCTGAACTCCTGCTCTGTTCATCTTTGCAAAATGTGTCCTTAACTGCCATTGATTCCAGATTTGTTACTGAATTTGGTTTGCTTAGCTGGTGGCAACCAACGTTGAAACTCGTTGTCAGCCACAGAGGCAACAAGTAATGTAAAATGGCTGAAATCAGTGAGTTAAAGAAAGGAAAAGTGGTAAAATCATCTTTATCTAGTACTTCGCATGGACTTCATAGAACGCGCTTTGTCAATTACATGAGCATTCACAATGTGTGGTAAATGGGCAAAGTATTTTATAGAGACACCTTCCTTAAAAAGATTCATGCTCCAAACAGTTTGATATTCAAGGAGGAAGTTTTTCCTGGAAAATGTACCATAGAGATGGTGTGAATCTAAACAACCAAGGGATTGGCCCCAAGACTTTAGGACATCGTCCTAAACTTAGACAAAATCCCCAAAAGTCCAAAGATAAGCTAGTAACTTTAAGTTAATAGACTACACTTCTGGCATATTATGAGGCATTCAAATTATCTAGAATTCAATGAAGTGATCAGCTTCTGTAACCTACCTCTGACCACTAAAATGTCTCAGTTGCTCATCTCTAAATCAAAGTATTAGTAACATTTGAAACTCTCATTTGGGAGATTTTCTACAGACAGATAAGAAAATGTGTCTGGAGAGGGTTTTTTGGAGTGGGAAAGAAATCTAAAAGGTTTTCTGTTTTTTAGGCCTGGTAATTAAAAAAAAAAAAAAATTATGAAAGCCTCGGGTCAGATTTTTGTCTCTTAACTCTTGGTGACCCTTTCTGTTACTTCACTGTTTATTCTTGTCCAATATCCCAGTAGTTACATTGTGAGCTTTTTACTGTAATAATAACCCTTCACCTTTTTAACTCTTGTTTCATCCTTTCTTTAGAAATTAAGACTATTCTGTGCTTATCTCATTTTGCTTTTAATTAATGCCACATTCCTAATTTTTTTTTATAACATGTATTTTAAACCCAAAATTATGCTTTATAAAAATGTTGTCTGCATTTCCCAATTGTTTATCTTCACTACTTAATCTAATAATGGAGTATTGTGAAACAAATCTTTGCTCTACTTTACTGATTTCACTGACTTCTGTTAAACTAGTTTTACCATGATGGCAAGGGGGAGGGATGAGAAATCAGTGCAAAGAAGAGTGATGTGCTGGCCAGGAATAATTTGTATGAGAAGGGAGGAGGGAGAAAGGATTTAGGTGGCAGCTGGAGATTTGGGAGGGAGGTGAAGAAGCAGCACATGGTGTATGTCAGATGTCTGTGGAGGTGGACGGTAGGAGATGGGCATGTGCAGAACAGCAGGGGAGTGGGCACTAAAATCAAGGCTGAAGTGCACCGGCAGATCATTGTGTGGAGGTTTGCAGTCACTCGCTTCATACATGTGTGCCCAGATTTAACCCATAGCTTTGATACATTAATTCCTTTACTACATGTTTAATTAAAAAGACAAAAAGAAGAAAAGAGGCATAAACCCACACAGGATGGGGGTTCATGATGGGAGGTTCATAACAGTCTTCATGATGCTACTGCTTTCATCCAAGTAAACAAAGTACAGCAGTGTATTAGTGCAACGCAGCAGGGGCCATCACTGCAGCTCAGATTTAATATAAGTAAAGATATATGGTCAGACCTATTAGAAAAAATATTAGCTGCTTCTTCCATTATTATGCACTGATCCTTCTTTCTAATAAAAGGCATGTTTTGCAGAGGGATGAAAAACTTATATTTTAACAAAGGGTCCTCAGAATTTCTCTGTCTCAGGGAGTGATTTATTCATAACCACTCTCTGGGTATTCCTTCCTCACCATACAAAGTAGCTATCGATTTGTGGTTTTCCCTATGTCTCCATGAAACATAGGTACTATTAAACGAACCCCTCAGAAGAAGCTTTAAATCCAGCAATACTTGTATTTTCTCCTAGTACCCCACCTTGGGTCTATCCAGAGGTCCTTATCAAATCCCTACAATTTAGTAGCTATTTTTCACAGTAAAAGTTTTTGGTTTCCTCTAGCAGAAGTATTATGACATATTCCTTGATGGATATAAGATTAGTGGAGTCCTAATTCCTGATCCCAAGTGAAGCCCAGCCTACTCCCGTATAGTTCCCAGCTCCTGGATGATGCCCTTCCTGATTCACAATGAGTGAATGGTTATCAGTCCTGGCTGTCCTTCTCCAATGGATTCACCCCAGTATTTCCTTCTGCTGATGAGACACACTAAACACACTAATCTTTTCTACCTTGACCTATCTCAGGCTAGTGATAGTGACACTGCCTAAATGAGTCTAAATGAAGCCCCACTACTTCACCCTTGGTGTACAAATAAATCACACTTCCTTTTTAATCAGGTAGCAATTCTGTACGGTCTATGTCCAATCTAAATGCAGCGTGGAAGACAGAAATGTACAGGAAAGGCTTCCACTAAAGCTGGTGCAGGATTCTGAATAAAATATATTCCCCTGTGTTATTTTAATCTCATCACTGAGGGTGTTTTGCTTTCTTCCCTTTTCCATTTCTCCCTCCTCACAACGGCTCCACAATCATGCTTATTAAAATGTGGTGGGACAGAATTTCACTGTGAAAAGGAAGCTTTGGTGGAAAGGAAGTGATGACCTTTCATTTACTCATCTTTTAAAAAAATAAAAATCTATTAAAGATAAATTTTCAGATTAAAGCTGAGGAGAGGAAGAAAAAGGGAATAAAAAATCAGCAAAGAGAGAAAGAAAATTAAACTGATATTTTGGGGAAGTAAGTTATAAGGATATGTAAACCCACAGTGAAAACTCACCCCTCAAGAAGACAATTTTATAGGAATGTAGAGTCAACTTCCTATTCCGTAGTATCTCTTTTCTCCCCATCAGTTACATGTAAAACAAAAAATGTTTCCTCCTAATACTTTGCACACAACTGGGCTTTAAGAGCAGGCTAAGTGAGACTGTTGCTTTCAGTATATTGGTTACAATAACTGACCTTTTATCTTCTGCAATCAGAGTGCTTTCTCTGATATGACAGGTCTGGACCCAGCCTTTCCTTTCCATCCCCATAGGCACGTGTAAGTGATTCAGTCCCTGCAAAGGGTCTCTTGAACTGCACTGAAATCTGTGATTAAGGGCTTCTGTGTTAACATCAAGCTCATGAAACTCCAGTGTAGCTGTAGGCTTCAGAAGGATTTAATTTTTAAAGTGAGAGTTTTAAAAGCATGATATGTTCTGATGGATTTTACCCTCCCCCCCCGAATAATCCAGAACAACACTGTAGTCAGAAAAGGAACCCATTGACTGAAAGCGTATGGAAAAATGATTCCCGCACAGCCTTTAATCTGCAACACATAGCTAGAGTAAAGGCACAGGCTTGGAAACAAGCTAAATTTTGCTGATACATGGCCACAGGAACATTATTTAGTCCAGCTTCATTTGATAGATGCTTTAATTTAGATTTGAATTGCTCTCCGATCAATCAGTAAGATAGGAGAAATATAAAGACTGCTGAGAAAAAATTGTGCCTCTTCCTTTGATTTTACTCTAAGCAACACTCTTCTGAATCAGATTATTTGCCATGAAATTCCTCAACTTTACACTGTAGTCCAATGAATACTTCCAGTGGTCACTGTTCACACAGCTCCATCAACATAAGCAGAGCTACATTAATTTATAACAGCCAGGGACTTGATCTAATAAAAATAAGAAACCTCCTGAATCAAGCAACCGGTTCAATCAATGAAGTTTTTCATAATTCTGAACTTAAAAATACCTTGCATTTGACTTTTAAAAGAAGTTACTTAGAGAATATTTTTCCCTCCAATTCAAGGTGCTGCTCCACCAATAAACAACCTCTTGGGGCACTGGGCTTTTAAAAGCTGAACTTTAGATGAGAAGCACATAATTTTTTCCCAATTTTCTTTCAACATGGGAGAGTTCTTTGGGAAAAAAAAAAATCAAAATATATACAATACTTTTCCAGATTGTTTAGGGATTTTCTTTTTGTTTTATATGATTTTATAGCAGTAAGATAATTCAGCCTGACAAATATATGTCGTCTTCTTGGGATGGTCATTTGACATGGATATTCCACTGAGAAAATTAACCTAAATTATTCCATGGTAAGAACTTAGCTTTATGATCCTTTGGATCTTCTCTAAACCTTCTCTGCTCACCCCAGTCCTTATGTATTGAAGATAAATCACAGTGTTAAATAAGTGTGTTAAAAAAACCCCAAACAACTGGCTAGATTTTATAATAACCACTGGCCTCTACAGAAAAGACTGAGGACTGCTGAGTTGTGCTACACAGTTCTTAAATCCGTAATAACTGAAGGCTGATCTCCTTTGTATTAATACGTAAGGGTTGCCTCTTTTGCTCAGTATGTTTTCAATCCGCTGCTACTGAAACAATGTCCTTTCTGTCTGGTCAGTGGGTTTCAAGTACTCCTTGGAATTAAAGGGACTGAAGAATGTAGTTCCTTTTTTTGAACTGTTGGTGGGCCATTTCCACACATGACATTGATTTTTATTAATTCATTCACTGCTTAATGATCATTGCAATTGAAAAAAGAATCAGATGAGAGATCAGCCTTGGCTGTTCATTTACTCATGGTAGGGCATTTGCCAGCACCTCTGAGTCATCTGCATCCACTTCCAAACCGGCACTTTACATTTCTTGTTGCTCATCCTGGGAGATGAGATTGCCCAGTGGCTCTGAATATTGTATCAGGGGCATTTATTCCTAAAATGTATAAATGAGAAAATAGAGAACAGTGCTTGAAAATTTAATAAAGTTTTGTGCTGGGTGCTCTCATGGTTTTCCCAGGGTGGGCAAACATGTGAGCAGGCTGTCCTTGCCTTGAGAGTTTAGCAGATAACGCAGTAGAGAAGTCTAAGACTGAGATTACTGACCACTCTGCTAAACATCCTCCTGAACTGATGTAGAGAAAGCAGATGTTCCTCAGCCAGAAAGACTTCAGATCACAAAGGGCTAACCACTCCTAAAGACTCAGTATTATGAAGCTAAATAAAATAACTGTTCAGAAATCAATTAGCTTTGTAGTGCACAGATTCTGTGGGATTAAGTAAGCTCCACAACTGGAGTAAGGGAAAACCAAGGGCCAGTCTCCTACCAATGGAGCCCTGCTGTCAAATAAAGTTAGAATAAATTAGCAAAGGGAAAACCCTGAGAGGTCTCTAAAATCTGCCCTGGAATTTGTTTTCTGTGCTTAGAGGAGAAAGACCCAGAGCCTGGACTTTTGAGCTCTGAAGAAAGGAGAATGAGGCAGCCACAGCCAGTTGGAGAGGTTATAAAACCTTTTTTTTTAAAATCAAGAAATAAGAAAAAAATTGTCAACGTGATTTCATAATAAAACTCCTGGCAGGAAAATTCTTACACTCCAGTAACCTCAGCATTCAACAAAGCTTGCAAAATGCAGTCTTTCTGCCTTCAGCAAACATGAGGGTTGGTGATATCTGAGCATCTGATGGGACAGTTTGCAGAGGCATAATCTTGCCATGTGGTTATGGTTGTATGCACACTACATTTGTTTTGCTTTCACTGAGTGCTGAAGGCTGGATGGCTCCAGAGGTAAAGGGTGTCTAGTCTTCCAAGAAACTGAAAGCTGAGTCGGCCATTGGTGTTTCATTGGTTATGTGTAATCAGCCCCAGCAGATTTCTGAGGCCTATTAATAATCAGAAAACTGCTGAGCCTCTAGTTATGTTGACAGAGATGCAATTTCTTCCAGCCAAACTCCAACTTGTACAAGCTTTCTGGTGTTCAATGCTTGTCTCTAATTGCAGATAAAAGGCAACTCTTCTTCAGCTTTAAGTCACAGTAGTAGTTATGTGGGATCTCCTGTTAAACCCTATTTCAAAAAGAATCAAGATAGAGAGAAGACAAACCATGGGTCTCTATCTTCATAGTTCGTTTTCAATCACGCACTGCCTCAGGCATCCAGGAGGCTCAAGCATATAGCTAAGAATAGAACTGGTCCTGACCTTCAACTCTAAACTGCAAGAACCTACTTGCTAAGCTAAAAGAGAATCACCTTTGAAGGAAAGCAGGGAACTGAGGAACACAGAAACATCTTTAGAAGTGAAGAATGTCTCCTATACCCACTTCCTCAGGGCTTTGCTCTGGGAATTCTGCAGCTCTGAACTTGAACAAGAATTAGTTCTATCTTTTCCATAGAAGAATTTAATTTGGCCTCGTTGTCTTGCAATGGGTAAGGTAGAAGTGGAATTCAGCCAAGCAATGATGTGTAAATTAATGAGTGGCAGGATCAGCTGTTGTAAGACAGTTATTGGGATGAAAGGGTAAGATCAGCATCTTCGCCAAGAAGCCATATGGGACCAGGAAATAAAAGAGAGAGGCAAACCATTATCTTAGATTAGAAAGGCTGTGGTGTGGTAGTACAGAGTTAAAAAAGTGTTAGTAAGAGCAAGGGGTTGATAAAAGACAGAAGTTACTGAGCATTGTCTGGATTATATTCTAGCAAAAATGGAATGCTTTTGTGAGGTTTTGTCCTGGTTTCGGCTGGGATGGAGTTGATTTTCTTCCTATTAACTGGTATAGTGCTGTGTTGTGGATGTAGTATGAGAATACTACAGAACACACTGATGTTTTAGTTGTTGCTAAGTAATGTTTACGCTAGTCAAGGACTTTTCATTTTCCTGTGCCCTGCCAGGTGCTCAGCGGGCTGGGAGGGAGCATGGCTGGGACGGCTGGCCCAGCTGGCCAATGGGCTATTCCATACCATATGACATCATGATCAGCATATAAGGCTGGGCAAAGAAGAAGAAGGGGGGGGATGTTTGGTGTGATGGTGTTTGTCTTCCCAAGTAACCGTTTGTGTGATGGAGCCCTGCATTCCTGGAGATGGCTGAACACCTGCCTGCCGATGGGAAGTAGTGAATGAATTTCTTGTTTTGCTTTGCTTGCTCGCGTGGCTTTTGCTTTCCCTATTAAACTGTCTTTATCTCAACCCACGAGTTTTCTCACTTTTACCCTTCTGATTCTCTCCCCCGTCCCACCAGGGGGGAATGAGCGAGTGGCTGTGTGGTGCTCAGTTGCCAGCTGGGGTTAAACCACGACAGGTTTTTTTTTCTTTGAAAAATTATATAACTGTGTATATAGTGTAAGTGTCTAGAGGACAATAGTTACAGTTACGAATTCTTTTGTTTCCCTCACTCACCTGTAACATACCATAATTATTTTTTCTCTCTTTAGCAACTGCAATGCAACCTACAGCTTCTAAGCTTGCATCTTTCTTCTAGCTCTCTCCTCAAAACTGCATTTTCTCACAGGGACACGGGTCACTGTTAGTCAGAGAAAAGTAATTAATATGCCTTTATTGGCTATTAGCCAACACTGAAGACATCATAATAATGATTATTGTTGGTGGGTTTTCTGCTTGTTTTTAATTTGGAACTGCTTGTGTGAACTTTAAAAATGTGTTCAGATGCATTGACTTTGAATTATTCCTTTTAGCTAGTCTCAGTTCTCCTTAAGTAGGAGATCATGTGATATTTCTGTTCTTTGGTTGTATGGTTAGAACAGCAGAATGATGACAAATAATCACTATGAATAATATTGAGTTGATTGAAAATGCTAAATATTTGATTAAAATTTTAATGTTTGCTTAAGAACAAAACCACTGAAATTGTTGTCACTACCACCACCAATTTCCTTCCATGTTTAGTAGTGCTTGATCTGTAGTGTATTGAATAACATGAAAAAGATCCGTGTGTCATGTGCTTCTAATATGAAATTTTGGATTTCTGATCTGGAACACTGATGCTAGAGTTCATCCTGAACCAAGAGCTTGGGAACATTTCCACCAATACCCAGCAGTTGGGTTTTTTTTATGTCTTCTCTGACTGCTGATATGACTCTGACTCACTGCAACCAATCTTGTGATTCACTGCTACTATCATAATGGTGGTGGCAGAGATTCTAATCTCCTGTGAAAATATTTACAAAGCTTTTCAGTTTTCCTTAACACTCTGCTGTGCCAGCCTTATGTTTGATTTTGGAATTTTTTGCATGATAATGTATGATCTAATTTTTTTTCCCCCATTTACACAAAAGCCTCTTTATTTTGTGATTTCAGCGCTAAGGGCACTAGCTCTCATTAGAGCAAAGCTTCACGTTACAGTTACAGTTAAATCTGAGAACCTCACATCTGTGGTGGTAAACATGCTTGTACATTTGCACCTCTGCATATACATGTGTCTTGAGGAACATTTCATGACTCTCTTAGGGATTTTTTTCACTTGTTATTTTTTGCAAGACTTATTTTCCTTCTGATGTAAGCATGGAAAAGCACCAGTGCACAGGACTTCAGCAGCTCTGCTTACAGTCTTACTACAAAATGGGTATTACAAGCATGAACTTAAACTCCAGGTTAGAAAGTATGTGGGATTAAAGTTTGGTGGAGCAGAGTTAGAAAGTTTTTTTCTGTGGATGGTTCAGGCTAACTCCCACTGTTGTAGATTTTGGGTTTTTTTTAAAGTTAAAGAAGAGTCAAAGCAGTGTAAATGAGAATCAGGTGTTACTTTTACCTGTCTCTGAAACTATCAATTACAAATCTCTCCTCAAACCTATTTAAACAAATAAAATTAATTTCCTGCAAAGACAGAGAGGAAGAACTCTGTTCACCAAAGCTCTATACATCTGAAAATATCTCAACTCTGTCCCATCCGAGATTCCTTGGACCTTTCCTTCCTCACTTTGCAGACTTTATTCCGTTTAAAAATGAGCACATCCCTACTAAGACAACCTTGGAGGGAACCAGAAAGCAACGTTGGGAGCTATCTGATTTCAGAGTTTTATTTCGTGGGGACGCAAAACGGGGTCACAGGCAAATTCTGCTGATGCAGAAAAGTTGAGATTTTAAGTCTGGGCTGAGAGGACGTTGGGAGCTCCCTTCCCATTGCCACTGCAAAGGACCAGAATGGCTTTAGTTTTAAGAGGAGTACTGAGTCTCAGCAGTGGAATGACCAGTGAGGAAAGGTCTTGCCAGCATCCATTCATCCTCCTTTCACTTGTACACTGTGAGCAACAGCAGGACCCCAATTCAAAGCTGAAGGTCGTTCCTTCCAAATGGACCTTTGGCAAGTGCAGGGGCTGGACTTCTGTAGCTGCTGACCTTTCAAAGGAAGACCTGGGGAACATGAAGAGAGCAGGGTTATGTAGTTTCTTGCCAGCTGAATTTGTTATCACTCTGGACTCAGCTAGAGCAGAAGTATTTATTATCTGCAGCTGAATTTGAATGTAGCTGGAGAAAGGAATGGAGTGGGGATGGGCCCACAGGCTGCACAGGTTTGTTACCGGTTTTGATGCCATCACTTGCACATAGTGTGCTCTTATTTGAATGTAACCCTGAAGTTCCTAGGAAGGGAGTTGATGTAGGAAATGGACAAAGATCTGGGGAAATCTTGGACTCAGGTCAGCAGACTAGATTTCAGGTGATCTGTGTTTTGAAATACATGTCCTGGTTAAAGTTTGGAAAAAGCAGAATTTCTTCCAGTTCTTCCAATCTACAGTCTTCAGCGTGGGGTGCTATTTCCTTTGCTGTATGCTTTCTTTTTCATCTATTTGTCAAAACCATAAGCAATTTCTAAATTGGGCTACAAATTTCACCAGAGGTTTCCTGTCTTTTTTCTGTGCCCTACTCATGGGATCAGGCTCCTGGAGACAGGGACTGCCTGCTGTGCATTAGCAGGAGTCATGGATTCTTGAGGCTTCTGTGCTTGTGTAATGCAAATAATCATCTTTTCAAGGTGTCCATCAAGCCAGTTTTGACCTTAATCTGACCTGAATTTGAAGTCAGCTCATCAGAGCAACCAAATTCTCATCTGCAAATACTTCCATGTTAACAATTTATTGAAAATCCCTGAATCTGATACAAGGACCTTTCTCTTCTCTTCCGCCTCTTTTCCTGTGCCCTCCCCCCCATCTCTCCTTAGACTCTATTTTGGGCAAATAAATGCAGCTTGTCACTGAAAAGCAGTAAAATCCCAAAATGTCAATTGAGTGACACCAGCTAAAACTGCAGTGAGTCAGGAAGTGAATCAGAAGGCACAGATTTGATGGACAAAGAAAGGCACATCAAATCAATGATGTAAATCAGATTAGAATGATTGCTTTCTAAAGAACTTGCTGTCAGAATTATAGAAGAAGTACAAATGGAACAAACACTGAAAATAATTCAGTAGAGCAAGGAGAAAAATATACTATTTATCATCAGCTCTTTATTACTGAATTAGCTGAAATATGATTCAGAATTTGATTGTGCTATATGTATTTTCCTTTCTTTTGGCTTTTTGAAATGAACAAAATGTAATAGTTACACAATGGCAAGACACTAGCATGGTGGGCCTCTGGGTCCTGTTCTGAGATCTAGGACTCACTTGATATGTGATTGGGCAAACTCTATAATCGTTTTGTACTTCAATTTATCTACAGAGAGGAATAATAGAGCTTAACCACCTCAAAAAGTGTGCATTAAGCATGTTCATTTTGTGTTTATTAAGTGCCTTGAGATCCTGGTATGAAAGGTGCAATAAGTTCAAAATATTATTATCCCAATAAAAGTGAATACATTTTTAAAAGTTGGTGGAAGCTGTAATTATACTTATTTAGTACCAGGAAAAAGCAACCGCCTTCCAAAATGAGATAGTTGTCTTTAGGGTATTTCTATTTTAATATCTCCTTCTTTACCCTTTCTTCCCCTGCAATGATACTGTCTCTGTAATTTACATGCTCTAGCTCCAAAATGTTTCTACTGCCCTGTGAAGTCAAGACACAACTTCATAAGAAAAAGCCACTCAATACCACGGAAAAGTAGCCAGTGAAGTGAAGCAGAGGCTTTTTGTGCCTGCGAATCTTTCCCACCTTGTGGGAACCTGTCCAAAACAAAATGTATCTCAAAAGTAAAAAGGTAAATAAAAAATAACCACCCTAAAAAATCTCCCATCCCTGAACCTAATATCGTTCTCTGACAGTCTCTGTCAACAGTGACAGAAACTTTCTTTGACAAGATTTTTATTAATCAGTGGCCATTCACATCATGGGAACATGATAAGCCAAACATACTGGCCTGTGGTTGTCAGGGTGGGATTTTGATTCAGCTACTGTGGAAAGAATAAAAAATAGAAATAGGGATGTGGAGGAGGAAATTTATTAACTCAAGAGTTTCACCACATATCAAAGTAAACACTCACCTTCACATATCTGCGGGCAGTCACAGGGTGCTGTTTTTCTAACAACTGTCGTATATAAAGTTGTGCTCCAAGTCAACTACCAGCACTGTGGCTTACAAGGAACGTGTAAGAAAAACAAATGCAAATATTACACCTTGTGTTCTTAATAATCTCCTGTTAACGTGGAGCTGGAGTGCATTGTGTAGGAGCTGTTATTGGTGAGCTGGGAACACTGCCTGGCCTTGCTCTGCCCTGTGACTGCAGGCTGCAGGGCTCAGATGTGGTGTGTAAACTGGTGTGAATTACACAGTCACAGGCAGGGTGTGAGTTAAAAGAGTTGCAGAAGTTGCTCTTTTTCAACACACAAGAAGATGTGAGAAAGTGTGAAGGTATAAATTAAAGAAGTTTCCTATATTAACCTGCACCTTTGCCGAGTAAGATGAGCCGACTTTAGACTCCTTCACACTCACCTAGACTCAATCACACCCACTTACCACTGTTCAACTTGCCCTTTCTTGACCAATGTAATAAATACGTGATGTACCCCAAGACAGAGCAAAACACCTTCCTCAAAGGAGCAGTCAGCATCCACCAAATTCAGAGGCTGAAATTACTCACATGTAGCCTATGAATGTGCAGTTTTTGCCTAGGATAAAAGGTGTGTTGTAAGAATACCCTGCCCAACACTTTCTAAAGCTCCTGTGCAGGCATGTTATGCTGGCTGAGGTGAGCTGAGTTTATTTTCCTCTCCAGTCAGGAGTGCCATCATGATACATTGTGCATGTGAGGGAGATAGAGCCTGACACTGGATTGTGACCAAGTCCTACTCATCTTATTCTGCCAGTGACCAGAGATACGTATACAGCCTTTTCCAGAGATATGTCCTTTGTGTAGGACAGCATCAGAAAGCAAAACAAATCTAACCAGATAATTGCATCAGGCAGTAAGGGGCTTTCTGCTTTCGTACAAAAAACAAACCCAATGGGTTATATTCATCCTCCAGCTTGATTATAACCAGTTTGACCTCGACAGTTTATTACAAAGAGCATGAATCTGGCTCAAAGCATCTTTCTATTTCTGTTTAAATGTGAGCAACACAGGAAGAAAGGGGAGTGGAGTTTAGGCTACTCTTTTTATTGATGTTCTGTAAATTTATTTTGTTTTTTTTTACAAGCAGCTTTGTACCCAGATGTACTCATGAAGGACAAGACATTGCCTTTTCTTTGTCAGGAAATAGGAACCGGCTTGTAAAAGCAGGCCCAGTGAAGAAGTGACTTGTACCCAGCACTTGTACCCAATCTCCTCTGAAGGGTGACAACACTAAGCCTGTTCTATCTCGGCTCCTCAGGGTATGGGTAATGCAAATTTAATCAGCCTGTGCATGGTTTGGTCCCAAAAGTCTTTCTCAGTTCTTATATCTTGTGCTTCTGAGGCACTTTGAATTTTCTTTTGGTGCCAATCCCTGTTTCCAGGAAGAGAACCAGAGGGTTCCTGGGGAGGTGTTTGTAATACACTGCAATAAACAAAAGCATAAGGTGCATTAACTACTTCAGGAAAGATGAATTAGTTAATAGTATCTTCCGAGAAAAGTTCACATCTATTTCATTATCTTGCCTTTCATGTATATGTAGATGACACTTCAAACTGTTTCCGTTTATTCTTTCTCTCCCTCTCCCCTGATTGCCTTGAAACAGTGCACCTGTACAAAAAGACTAACTGATGGCATTTTCTTAGACAGATTAGTGAGAAGCTATGAAGAATGACTTTCAGATGTGTTACCCCATCCCTTAGCTCATGTAATTGCACAGTTCACATGAATTACTTTGAGTTGACGCTGACAGAGGAAAAGCAAAATCCAGTTCAGAAGACAGTGGATGGCACCTGAGCGCAACCGGAATTTCTCTGAGGAAGCTGCATCTGGTAGGCTCTTTCCTACACCCCACAGGCCTATGTGAATTAAGTGGTTGCCCTGTTTGCAGGACAGCAGTACTGAAATTGAGGAGGCAATACCAGACGCCTACACTTCCCACTTCTCAGGCAAAACACAGATAAAAACAGTGGAGCAGAGCAGATGTTAAATAGGGTAAATGATCCCCTCTGATACACAATACTGTATGCATGTATTGTTGTTTGCCACACAGGACTATGGGCATCTCTCTCTTTCCATACACAAATGGAATGGGGTAAGGTCTGGTGCAAGAGTAATAAATGGGTAAGTACTTGCACCTCCACATGATCACCTTTGTTCTGCCACGTTTGCTTGGCTGAGGAACAGCAACAAAAAGAAGAATAACTTAAAGCAATTAATAAAGCCCTGTACAGACATCAAACATTCAGCTTTTCCACTGAGATTAAAAAAAAAAAAAGTTGCTGACCTTTACCCCAAGCTATTCTCCCCTGTTTGCATTGTGGATATGTCATTAAAATGTTATTTTAAACACCAGGCTGAAAGGTGAAATGGTACGGAAGGTAGTCACCCTTGCTGAAGAAAGCAGTGAGTCAATAATGATCCATACCAGCAGTAATGAGCTGTTCCTGCTCTCATCTGCCTGAGCGTTCTTAACATTATTAAAATGATGTTGACTGTAAGAGGTATAAAAAGGAAAGAAAAAATGAAGACACAATTAGAATATAAGAAAGTGGAAAAGACTAAAGCAAAAAGAAAAAGACTTTAGGTGGCAAAGAAGTTCAATTCAATTATTTGTAGATGGAAAAAACAGTTGAATTTGCGAAAAATCCTTTTATGTGGGGGAAATTTAGTTACTTGTTTTTCTTAAGGAAAAACTTGAAATGTGTCCTCTCTAGGCAACATTTTTATGCACTGTGCTACTTCAGATTTATAGCAAAGTTTCTAATGGGTATTTCAGGAGGGGGGGAAAGCATGGAGGATGTGGGTAGGTTGTTGAAGAGGTGAGATGAGACAAAAAAGGTAAGACTTAAGAGTATTTGCCTTCAGGGTGGTCAAAAATTGGACCCAAATATAGCATATTGTGGTTAAAAACAGGTACAGAATAAATTTAATTCTGCCATAACCAACTGGAGATACTGACCTAAGCACAAACTACAACTCTATCAAGCAGATTTGCCCACTACTCTTCCATGTGCTGTTTAGTGCTGTTGATTTAGCCGAAGAGCTCTTCCAAACGTAGGGACCATGAGTGTTGTGCAAATGCCACTTGGGGGCTTTAAATGAAAAGGAGAAGCAGCAGGACTTGAGGGCCACTTCATTTTTCAAATTCCCAGCCTGTTCGGAGACCCATGGAGCTCTCTGAGAAATGCCCTTGAGAAGCACACGTGCGGCTAAGGCAGATTTCACTGTTTCAGCTCAGAGGAGCACTGAGATACACCTTGCTTTCGCTGAGACAATTTTTTAAAATTATTATATTATTTTTTGCTTTGAGATCTAAGCTTTATCTGAAGCCATTTCATGCTTAGAGACACTGATTTAATTTTTTGTCTGCCTTACTTTTTTATTTCCTCTCACCCTGTTTGTGTTTTGTCTGGAACTGACACATCTAAATAGAAGCATGGCAGGATTAATGGACGTTTAAATCACTGAAAACTGCATCATTGTTTTCAGGAGATTTCCAATTCAGCAGAAAAGATAGAGTAAGACTGGGGAAAGGATTATGTGTTTATAGATGCCTTATCTATAACCATACTGCTATGTTTCTAGTTATTGATTTGTAAGATAACAAAAACTGTTTCATTTCATTGGTCTAAAAGTCTTGATTATTTCTTTGGAAAAGAGGATTTATCCCATTGATTTTGCTCAGTCAGCTGATCTTATTTTTGAAGGATGATTTTTTGGATGGCCAAAGAATGTGGTCATTAACAGAAGAGAAATAAACACAGAAATTTAATTCAGAAGACAAGGTTTGCAAATTCTCTTTCTGATTGCTAAATAGATGTTAACAAGGTCTAATCACGAAATTCATAGGTTGGTAGGATTTTTTGCAATATTTTCACTTTTTTGCTAGTGACTTCTATATGGAGGGTCCTAAAGCTCCTTATGAAAAAAATCGCTGTTCCAGTATCACAGCTCACTTTGCAAAATTACTGTTGTGAGCTGGCTAAAATTCAGGGCTGAAATTCAGCTTTAGACTTTCTAACGAGTGTGCAAGGATTTTTGAAGGTATGGGGTCCCTGAAGTTTGCCATGAACATGATAGATAGTTTCGGGGCAAGTGATACAAGCTTATTACCGGCTGTAGTGGTTTAACCCCAGCCAGCAACTAAGCCCCACACAGCCGCTTGTTCGCTCCCTCCCAGTGGGATGGGGGAGAGAATCAGAAGGGTAAAAGTGAGAAAACTTGTGGGCTGAGATAAAGACAGTTTAATAAGTAAAGCAAAAGCTGCACGTGCAAGCAAAGCAAAACAAGGAATTAATTCACTACTTCCCATCGACAGGCAGGTGTTCAGCCATCTCCAGGAAAGCAGGGCTCCATCATGCGTCAACAGTTACTTGGGAAGACAAACGCCATCACTCCAAACATCCCTCCCTTCTTTCTTCTTCCCCCAGCTTTATATGCTGATCATGATGTCGTATGGTATGGAGTACCCCAATGGTCAGTTGGCCTAGCTGTCCTGGCTATGCTCCCTCCCAGCTTCTTGTGCATCTGGCAGAGCATGGGAAGCTGACAAGTCCTTGACTATGTAAACACTACTTAGCAACAACTAAAACATTAGTGTGTTATCAACATTATTCTCATACTAAATCCAAAACCCAGCACTATACCAGCTACTAGGAAGAAAATTAACTCTATCCCAGCTGAAACCAGGACACCTGCAAAGCCAGTGTAACAGACTTTTTCTGTAGTTTTAGATCTTGCATGCTCCTCAGCTTAACCAAAATACTATTCTTCAGCTGGTAAAATTTCTTATTTTTCTACGTTTTCATCATGGCCTCCTGATGAACTAACTAACTATATTTGTTATATAAGAGAAATGGAGAGATACAGGAACAGTAGTTAACCCCTGCATACGTCATCGGCACTGAGAAGGTAGGGTAGAACTAACCACTACCACACATTCTTTAGTTATTCTGGACTGCTGTACTATGCTTATATTTTTTTCAAGTGGTGAAAGTAACTTATATACCTTTGTTGCAGAGGCTCACAAAATCAAATTAGACAGGTGATAGAAAAATAAACTTTATTTAAACCAAAATTGTTTAGCAAAAACTAACTAGAATAAGGCAAAAACTAACTAGAAATTCAACACTCCGACAACATCAGTGAACCACAGGTTCAGGATAGTGTATGAGGAATTAATACTGCACAGCCAGCTTTAGAAATGAGGATCCAAAATGTGCACAAACACTCACCTATAAGATGAGGGCTCTCAACCTCGAGGAGTTTCCTTGGGCGGTGTCCTGGCCCAAGGGGAGAGTCCCTGACTGCAGACCCGCTGCTCTGAGGAGGACCGACTCAACTTGCCCTCTGGCAGGGCTCCATTTATACCCTAGTCAAACCTGACCTGTGGCCAGTTCTAATTGGCTGAGGGCCTTAACTTTCTTACTCCTCGCCCGAGGTGTATACGTGACACCCAAGGTGTGTACATGACGGTTGGCACTCGCCATTGTAAAGGCGCGAAAGTAAGGGCACGAAAAGTAAGGATGCTGCAATCCTGATGCCCCTGGTCTCTTGTCAGGGTGGGTGCACCTGCCACAACCTTAGACACTGAAAGTGTAATTTAATTAAATTACATCATTTATACTTGGAACTTGGAACTTTCAGAGAAAAATCAGAGATACGGGCTTTTTTAAACAAAAACATCTTTGACAACTTTGCTGTCACAAAGCTTCATCCTGAGCTATTTAATATCAGTAATATCTTCACTTAAATTTAAATGGCATTAAGATTAAGTCATAAGCAAACAGGCAGCCTAAGCATACAGTCATTCTTTTTATGAGTCAGCATAAAGATCCATCTCAATTAGTCTCTTGTCTCCAACTTGGAGAGAATGTAAGAACTGGTCAAACATATGTCATCTTTAAGCAATATTTGCCTTTGCCACTTCATGAGTTAGCAGCTTTTGAACCTTGCTGACTCAACACCCTTAGCCTGAACCAGTAAGGATTCATTCAGCAAGGAAAGGTAGTTTCACTTATTTATATCTTCAAGTATCTATAATTTGCCTTCTTAGGGCTGCTGCCTGTATCCTGCATTTTGCTTTCTTGAGTTACTGTTCTCTTCGTATTACATTGGGAGAGAATGCCACTTTCAGAAATGTGGTTTTTCAAACAGTACTTAGTTGGAAAGCCTACTCGTGTGTGGAAGTTGTGCAAGTGGAAGATTTATTATAAGAAAAGGTCCCACTTCTATATTCTTGCTTGCTTCTTTAAAAAGAAAATATAATTCTGCAATTAGTTTCTTAATTAATTTATTGCAAAGCATTTAAACTCGGCAGAGAAATCCAGTTAAAGAATTGCTTTTGTTCATAAAGTATTTGAAAAGATATAATTATTTTATTCTTGTTCCCTAACACTATAATTTCATCATCCTCAGGAGTCTACAGTGAAATCATTAGATGTCATTTACAGTCTTGACATTTTGCTCCTGCCTTTTTAATTTGGAAAAGCAAGTAGTGTTTGCCACTTACTAACTGAAATAGGTGCAGGAAACTTAACTAGGTTTCATAGGAAACAAAGGCAAGAGGGATACGGATTCACTCGTACCCTTAACACAAACGGAAAATTACAGTCGGTGTTGCTTTAAGAAAAATGAAACAAAACAACGAAAACTTTGGTTTGAGAAAGTTACTTGTTCTTAGGGAACAGGCTGAAATTGCAATCGATGTGAATACGGTTAGACAAGAGCTTATTTCTCTGGAGTGGAAGGATACTCCACTAGCAAAGGAGACAACTTGTGGTATGGCTGGCCCAGCCAATACATGGTACAGTTTTGTGTGGCAAGATAAGGCACTGGCCTTATGAGGGTTTGGCTGTAAAATATTAAGAGAGAGATTTGGGAGACTCTGTTCCTGGTGTCTGGCTCACACTGAATTCCAGATGTGGAAGGACACCATAAGGTCCATCCCAGGCAGAGGTGGGATAGCGTTCTCAGTGGCAGTCTTGAGAAACAACACTCTTGATCCCATTGAGTTTCTAACTACATATTTAACCTCTAATTCGGGGGAAGGAAAATATGTCTGCATACACATTAAAGACTGGTGATTCCTTGTTTAGTGTTACAAGAGAGTAAACTTAGTCTTCTGGATTCAGTCCTTAACTCTCTTTGTAGGTGTTCTGCATGACTGTAGGCAACTCCTTTCACCGCTGTTTCTTTACCGTACTAGTAATGGTACATTTAAATTACGGGAGATGTGAGGCTGTGATGACTAATACCACCAAAGAGGTGTAAGATTTAAAGCAACATATGCATCAGATTTAAAGCAACACATGCATCAGATTAGTTCAGTTTAACTTTAGCCATCTAGATGTTAAGTTTTAGATTTCCTCCATAGTTAGTGAACAGAGACAGATATCTCCAGAAGCAATTAGTTCCATTTACCTTTGAAACCCTTCTAAGATGGAAAGAATCACAGAATTGTACCTTAAAGCAGAAGTATACTCCATATTTTGAAACAAAATTTAGGTACATGTACTTTGCCAGTACATGTTGAATGCCTCAATGGGGCATATATAGACCTCAAGCTGTTAAGTGGTAATAAATGCACAATTTTGAATACCTTTCTTTTCATTCAAAAGTTGTAGTAAAGGGAAAAAAACTTGAGGTTTTTCCTCCCATCTCAAAAAATGAAAAACGTTGAACACTTTGACGGTGTTAAATCACCTCAAAGATATTAAACCATTTTAAGAAACAGTTACTGACATGCAAGATCTTGGCCAAATCAGTCTTTGAGTGACATTCTGCTTGCAAACCAAAAGCTATTAAAAATAGATACCTCACCTATTTCACTGCCAAGGTTGTAATTTTTTCAGGAGCTACTGTCAAGTCTGTCAAATGGAAACTAATTGACAATCCGATAGAAAAATATTGAATAACTCCTTTGTAACCTCTTGCTCCAAGAAACCTCAAGGGTCTACCTACATTTTGGAATTTGAAACCCCTTATCTGTATTCTGATGGCATTTGGTCATGTAAACACTTTCCCAGCAATAGTCACTTGTCTAACTACAGGATTCTCACCCAAAATAGAAAAGTGATTTTGATGATAAACTCAGATGAGAAATTATCAGGTATTGAACCTCCTTTGTATATACTAGATTTGGTTATGCTTCTTTTGTGTTATAACCAGTGACTTCTGGATTCCAGACCTGGCTGACTTTTTTGGTCTACACAGCACGCTGTGATACAACAACGACACTACCATTCCCTCAGTTTTTGTTGGACAGCCCAAAATTTCCGAGGTGTAAAATTTGGCCTGTCTTTGTGATGCTTTAAAAAAAAAAGCTGCTTGTGGCTAGCAAATTCACGGTTCAGTTAATTTATGGCTGGATCTGGACCTGACTTTTGTTCTCTTCAAGGTATCATATACACATTGGAGTGCTGGTACACTTCTGAGGATCCAAGAATTGAGGAAGCCAGAATGGAGACTGATTCAAGTTTCTGACCTGATGAAATTTTATCCCAGAATTTCTTGGTAGTGATGGAGAGAAATGCAGCTTTTTGCAGTTACTATCTATGGTTTAATAAACAAGCTATCTAGTAAAAAGTAAGAAAGAGACAAAGAAGAGTCAAATATCACACCAAGTGGTGAACCCACTTAACAAGGGAGAAGTGAGATTTTCAGCAATGATGGAAGAAGAGAGGTAGCAAAGGCAGTAGGAAAGAAAGGTGAAAGGTTTGACAGTTAATTTAAAAAACATTATTTCCAAAGAAGTAATTTTGTTTGTAAACCATCTACATCCTCACCATGAAGCATCAGGGAGTTATGTCCAACATTTAAATACTGCATTCCAGCTGAAACTCTGAAAAGGACTTCACAAATAATGGACTAAATTTTAATAGTCTAAAGGACATGGTTTAAAATCCTCTAAGAAAACCATTTTTACTTCTTTCTTACAAGTTAAAAAAAAAAAAAAAAACCACCAAACAAAAAAACCAAAACAGCCAACAATCTAGAGCAATCCAACAGAGCATAGAAAGACCTGTCTAGTGCAGGTAGGCATGACTTGTACTATCCTGCCCATGACTTATTAATTAAGCTAAATATTTGTTACACTTAGAAGAACTGTCAAATACGTAGATGAAAATAGCTAGATACTGCACTGTTTACAGTCAGTATTTCTTCCTGCTAGTTTAAAACAATTCCTATGGCAAAAAGTTAAATTTAATCTTTGATATGTGATAATAATAAATAATGCCAGCTGCTAAGTATAAGCTATTTTTATATGGTTTTTCATTTGGCAACATTTTTTAATTTCTCCCTCATATTCAGCTTTTGTGATGTTCTGTTCAGCATTTGGTACCAAGCAGTTTTGCTATGGATTAGAAAAACAAAGTGTCAGAACAAAGCTGGTGTTAAAGCCTTCAGTCTCAGAGCCAGCCTAACATGAACCTGGTTCTGTTTATCAGCACAATCTCTTGTTGTCGACTGTTTCAAATGCCAGAGCTCTTTTAAATACCACTAACATTGCCACAGCCTCATTTAAACATGCATTAGCAAGGTAATCCTTCAATCATAAACTTGTCACTAAGACATAAAGAGGATGATTACTGACATTCTATGCCCTTTTCAGAATTACCCAAGGGAAACAATATAATGAATATCTTTGGCTCGCAGTGACCCCAGACTCTTCATAGGAAAGCAAAGGAAAATAAAGGAAAATTATGTCAGCAACTGATTTCTCTCCTCTTTCCCCTTTCATTTTACTTTAGAACAACTGGTGAAAGGGTTGTATCCACAAAGTATCTTTGTTTAGGTGGCTGTAGTTCTCATTAGTTACATTGTTGTGGGGGAAGCAAAGTAACAGAGTATGACATCTAGTTTAAGTCTTGGTCAATTTGTATCATGCTGGGAGGAGATCACGCCTATTAGTTTCAAAATGCTCTAACTTGTGATTCCTCCCTCCCGCGCTCTTGCACAACTAAATAAGGAGAACTAATTGTCAGTTCGAAGCTTGATTTACTACAACAGCGCTGCAGGCAGCAGCATGTCCTGCTGAGATGTTAACATATAATGACTGTTTCAGTGCCAAATTGAATGTAATATAAAATTAAAATCAATAAAATGCATCCCATATTTCAAAAATGTTGCTGAATGCATCCTGCAAACCAGCTGAACTTATATGTCAAGCAGATAAACTCATTTGCAGCAATGCTGTAACTAATTATCCTGAATTCATAAGAAGCCTCTCTTTGGGCTGCTTGCTTTCTGGTACTGCTTTGTAATAATGCATCTTTTCATTAGGAAGATCAGAGTTATAAAAATACGCTCAAGATGGCCACTATGGCATTACGGAATAGTTCTTGCCATCACAAAAGCTTTGAAAATGTGTATTAACAACCCTCACAACACCTGGGAAGCCAGGCAAGTACCCTGGCCAAAAAAGTGAAGTGACCTGCTAGGCGCTCCCCGGGACCTGTTTGCACAGCACAGGACGGACATCACACGGAGCTTCCTCAGACTCTGTCTGGCTCTGGGCGGGGAGGGTAGCAGGCGTCCTGAAACCACCACGGCTCGGAGCAGCAGATGCTCTCCGGAGGCTTGAGTAGGAGAGGCATGACACTGTGCAGAGGTGACAGTAGTGCTTCCAGTGCTGGTTGCAGTCGAGGTCTCCTTGGTGCATGCCCATAGCTGCAGTGGGAGCCCAGATGACCAAAGGCAGAAGCAGGAACTGGCCCAAACTTACTCTGAGCCTGGGGGGCTCCTGGCAGCACTGCCGGTGCAGGTATACTCTGTGTCACTAAGTAGCACTGAGGCAGTGTGGAGGGAGGAGAAAGGTCATTTTACAATGGGCAAAACTGCATGAAAAATGATCCTACTAGGTCCCACATGATGATAGTTTGGCAGCTGAAGGGTTATGTTTCTTTCTCGCTCTGCTTTGCTGTTTGTCTCTGAGAGCAGGTTTCTATTTGTTTCGGGGCCCATTTCACCGCTACAGTAAATCCCCTGGAACTGCTCAAGTTACCTCAGGGAAAGATTTGGCACCATGATCAGTGGCAAGCTGTAACTGCCTGTAGTGCTCTGTAACTTTCTGTAGTATGGAAAGCCCTCTAACTTTCCTGAAGGGATGGCTGCAACATTATTCCAGGTGTTCAGATCATCCAGACACCTAACCTACTAGCAGTTCAGTGTGAAACTCTGTACTTTCTCCCTCCTTTTATTTCAGCTACTTTGCTGCCTGTGAAAGACCCCTGCACCTACTTGTTTGTAAAAGAAGCATCTGTAGGAAACGTGTAAACTTTAAAATCACATTCTGATCTTGGCGACATTAATGTAAATATGATGTTATGAATGGAACCAAGCTGAATGATGTAACTGAATTTGCACCACTGAAAATGACACCTACAGTTAAATTTTTGAACAATTTTTCATGTTTACTCTTTTCCTTTCAGGTTTTGAGCCAGTTATTCCCTTCTGGAGTAGTGCAGGAACATGGGAATCTGCAGCTACAAGGAACCAGCTGAATCAAAATGACCAGTTATTTGTAGCTTGCACTCAATCTAGGCCGGAATGGTCCACAGAATATCTGCTATCTGCACCGCAAACCAGCTGCCACTAAAAGCAAAAAGCCACAGAAGTAGTTCTTGCAGCAAGAGGGAATCTGGCAGATAGAGGATAGAAGCTAGACCGTGTTTGCCTAGACTGTAAGAGTACAAGGAAGAGAAAGTTAAAAAGCTAAAACCATGGTTGGGTTATAAGTTGCAAATACTTGAAATAATGTTTGCGCTAGATGTGCACATGCTTGTACCTGCACATTAAGGGAGTCAGTGATCCATGATATATTTGTGATCACCAGTTTCTTCCTTAGGGGAAGGTGGCAAAGGGATAGGGGGAAGAGAAAGGGAAAGGCAAATATTTAATTACTTTGAAGAAAAATCTACCACTTCTTTTTTGTCTTAGTGACAACTGCAGCTCTCTTCACCCTGAATCTATGGGATAAACTACTCAGGACATATTCATCCATGGTGGGTAACATCTTATGCTTTTGAGTATTTCCCCTAACTTCTCTTTGGTAAAGCATGTACAACTTGAAGTGTGTAAAAATCATGGAATCTGACTATCCCGTTTTCTTGAGTAAATTTTTACAAATAATACTAG